>NC_052233.1:917045-1220227 GCF_013401445.1 Tripterygium wilfordii
GTGTTTGGGCTCGAATTTTGGATATATAACTTATGTCCAAATTTGATTTAATCCGAGTCGAACAAATTTGATCATCTGAATCGGACGTAGTTTTGTCATACCTAATTGTTGTGGTTTTATTATGTAAATTTCAGTAAGATGAAAACACCTTTTGCTTTCAGTTTCTACTTTCTAGTGTCTTAGTTGTGCCCACTTTAAGTTCCAAGTTTCCCTTTCCACACGGCGCATATGATCGCTCAAAGTGAATTGTTGAAAGGGATTCTACTTTTGCTTCCAACTTCTGGTCCGCTGGCATGTTTGATTAGATCTTCAAAGTGACACTTCTTTTCTCACCTGAAAAATTCACTTTTTCTCCCAACGGACCATATGGGTTATGTGTCGGAAATTAAAGCACAAATATTTATTATATTGTTTGCTTTTTGATTATAGCCCATATGGATTTGTTCTCTTGGATTGTCTCTATGACACTTATGCTCAAAAAATACGTTTATTAACTTTATTGAGAGTCGGAATGCGTAACGGGTACCTAATATGTGACCCTCAAGACTTTGTTGGCTTTTTCACTCATGCGTTTGTTTTGTGAGAGGTGTTTATATCTTAATCCAACATGATGTTACAAATCTTGACAGTAAAGACACAAGTCTAGGTAGGTGTTTTCTTTTTCCTTCTAATTTATTATGAAAGTTTATTAGCACAAAAAATATAGCTTTTATTATTATACAGTTAAAATAGTAGATAAGTTGGGTGTTACAAGGACATCCTCTTTCGATCACTTAATCCATCAAAAGTTCTTTACATTTGGTGAATTAGAGATTTGGTATGGGTCAAATTTAGTGGGTGGCCAATTTTAGTTAATGCTTTATAGCAAAGCAACATTATTTCAGGATATGTGCGTGAATGGATTATGGAGAATGTATTCTTCAATTGCCATATAAGATAGATGCTTATGCTAAGTGAATCTTTTATGGGACAAAATCGTATGTATTCGGGAGAGTTTAAGTTTGATTCAGTTGGGAGCAATACCCTCGTCGTTATATACTGACTCGTTGAGATTTAACCCAATTTATTATGTCGTCAAGTATAAAATTTAAGTGTATGAATTTGATGATTCGATTTTAGGTCTATATTGAATCTCTAAATGACAAGCTTGTTATGTGAGTAACTTGATGAACATTATTTGCATATCGTTTTTTACTAAGTACACTCTATTAATCCTTTAAAAACACATCAGAGTGAGGTGTATTTAGTAAAAAATGGGGTACAAATAATGTTGATTCTCAATAAAAATAAAATAAAATAAAATAAGTTTGCTGGTGACTTAACTCCATCCGGTCAACGAGTCGCTCCAAGTCGCCTCCTTCTCTCCTGCGGTTCTCGACCTTTCCGTCACATTACCATTTTGCCCTTATGCGTTCACTTCGGGTCGAGCACAAGGTCCCACTCCACGAGTCATCCAGCTAAGCTTGTTTTTATTTCTCTCTCAGAAACTGCCACGCCACTCCATCTCCATATCATCTTTTTACCGTTATATACTGCCTCCCCCACGACCCTCATTGTTTCTTCTTCTAATTATTAAAGCCAGACACACACAGAGCTCACTCTTCCTCCATGGCTTCTTCACTCCTCTTCTTCCTTTCTTTCCTCTTACAGGTTCTTTGCCTCGCCAGTAAGTCCTGTTTTTATTACTTCTGTTTGGTATTAAGATTACTGGGGACTCGAACTGGAGCTTCAGCTTCGTGAAGCTTCGTTTGACTGATTACGTAGTTTGAGTGTGACACCAAGATTAAGACCTCAAACATGTCGTTTTTAGATTTGAATTTGATTTTAAGAAGCCGGACTCGTTGAATTGGAGTATTCACCTCGTGTAGCTTTGAATCTTTGATTTCTTTCCATTGTTGCAGATTCGCAGTCATTCATCGGAGTAAACTATGGCCAAGTCGCCGATAACCTCCCTCCGCCGTCGACCACGTCGAAGCTCCTGCAGTCGACCAGTATCGAGAGAATTAGGCTCTACGGCGCAGATCCGGCTATTATTAAGGCGCTAGCGAACACCGGTATCGGTATCGTTATCGGTGCCGCAAACGGAGAGATACCGAATTTGGCGTCCGATCCGAACTCGGCGACTCAGTGGGTCAACTCGAATGTTCTGGCTTACTATCCTTCGAGCAACGTCGCGCTTATCACCGTTGGCAACGAGGTCGCGACTCGGATTTGCTAATTAAACCTTCTCTTTTCTTTGAATTACATTTTCACCCCCTGATTTTAGACCTAATTTTAGTTAATTGTTTCACAGGTATTGATGTCCAATGACCAGGCATTGATCTCTCAGCTCTTGCCGGCGATGCAAAATGTCCAAAGGGCCATTGCGGCTGCCTCACTCGGCGGGAAAGTTAAGGTCTCCACCGTGCACTCCATGACCGTTTTGGCTCAGTCCGACCCGCCGTCTTCTGGTTTATTCAAAACGTCATATCAGGACGTGTTGAAGGGATTATTACAGTTCCAAAGAGACAATGGCTCCCCCTTTGCTGTCAACCCGTACCCGTTTTTCGCTTACCAAAGCGATCCGAGGCCCGAGACCTTGGCTTTTTGCCTTTTCCAACCCAACTCAGGACGAGTCGACTCGGGGAATGGCATCAAGTACATGAACATGTTCGATGCTCAGGTCATTTCCATTTTTCTAAGTCCAGTTTTTATCATAATTTATAATTTTTTATCATGACAAAAAGGAAATGGAGAGTTGAGTGAGCTGGGCTTGGCCCAGGCCCAATTACGAGATTGACTTGTGCGTCAACCGACAAGAGTGTGGAAAGTGGAAAAAACTGACTTTCGTTTCACACGTTATCGATTGGAGTCTACGACATCGACGTAATAGCGTAGAAATTCTTGGACAATATTTTTACTTTTTGAGCCCAATTGGGACGTACCATTTGGCGAGTTTGGTTTAGTTAGATAATGGTGATTACTTGTAGTTGTGTTTCATTATGCATACACACGTGAAAGTTATAGCCAGTTTTAAAAATTATTTAAGTAGAGCTAGTTTTAAAAATTATATGAGTGGGCGGGGCAATAAGTCTCTACAGTGTTAAGTTTGGTAGTGTTAGGCGAGCTATCGAGTGGCTATGGGGCAAATCTATTGTCGTCACACATCGCCTAGAGAAAAATGTGAAGTACATAATATAATAGATCAAAAATTTAAATTAGGAACAAACGCTTTTTTTGGATGGTATTGAGCCTGAAAAGAAAAATTCGTGCACGTCAGTATAAGCTTGTCCAAAAGTGAACAAAGTATTAATAGTGAGGAGGGATGACTTGTTAAGGAAAAGTTTTTTACTTTCTCCGGCAAAAAACGATTTTGATTTCCACTCTCTAATGACCGACACAATTAGCGTTTGTGGAAGTATAGGAAACTTATTTGCATTATTTCATGCCTTTTCATGGAAAGAAAGGATGGGATTAATATTGTAGATGATATGACATATTGCGCTTACTGCTCAATGACGGGTAGGCCATTACAATTATTGTTTGTAAATATAGCCAAGGCATCTATTGGTTGGTGAAACTAATTAGATGGCTAAGATTGGCTGGTAGAAAATGATGGTTACTTTTAATGGGACTAAGGAGTATGGACCACCATCATATTTATATCTTTTCAAATGGTCTAATCTATGCTTTTTTGAAGCCATTTGTGGTATCATAATAACTTTTGAAGATGTGCAGGTTGATGCTGTACATTCTGCCCTGAATGCTATGGGATTCAAAGACATCGATATTGTGGTAGCTGAGACCGGTTGGCCTTACAAAGGAGACCCTAATGAAGTTGGACCCAGTGTAGAGAATGCAAAGGGATATAATGGAAATTTAATTGCTCATCTTAGATCAATGGTCGGTACCCCTCTAATGCCTGGAAAATCTGTGGAGACTTATATCTTTGCGCTATATGATGAGAATTTGAAACCTGGTCCTGCCTCTGAGAGGGCATTTGGACTCTTCAGACCGGACCTTACGATGACATATGATGCCGGTTTGTCAAAGAGTAGCCAGGTAATTAGAAAGGGTGACATTGCTGCAAAATGTGCTGCATTCTTGTTCATAATTCAGACTGAGTTTGGCATTTGCTTGACTGTATATGTTTTTGTATCAGAATCAATCAACTCCAACGGCACCGGTGACACCAGTAGCCCCAAAACCAACAACAACAGGTTGGTGTCTCCCCAAGGCAGATGTTTCAGATGCTCAGTTACAGGCAAATCTAGACTATGCATGTAGCCACGGCATTGATTGCGGCCCAATTCAACCAAATGGGGCCTGTTTTGAACCAAATAATGTGCAATCACATGCTGCTTATGCCATGAACCTCTACTATCAAACCTCCGACAAGAATCCATGGAACTGTGATTTCTCCCAAACGGCTACAATCTCTTCTGCAAATCCGAGTAAGCTTTTCTTTAACTAAAGTGTCTTGAATTCAACTTGTTGCTGTTACAGTTATGCTATATATATATATATATAAATAATGTTCTGAAATGTCTTTAAACCTGAATTGCAGGCTATAATACTTGTATCTACCCTGGTGGGAGCACCTGAATCGGCTGAGTTATTACATTTGATATATTGAAATGAGGGAAGGTCAGTGAATAGCTAAATAAAGGAGTGCAGGTGTGGTGCCAGTCTTGTGAATCAATATAAGCCTCAATTGTAAAGGTTTCCACTAATATATATTCCAGTTCATAATGCTAGGGTAGCTTATATAAGGTAGCAACTGTATTGAAGAAACTCCTGTGGTTTCTATTTATATATGTATCTGTGTGATTGCATCACTGCAAGCTAGCTCTGTACCGTCTTTGTCAGCAATTATGCTCCAGACTCCAGAGTAAATAAATAGTATTGCAAGGCTATTGGGTTGGAATCCTAAAATTCTACTGCGAATTTCTCTTATCGTTGTTATTCTTTATTCTGACAAGATAATGAGGACACATGGTTTGTCTAGATGATGTCCATACTGGTTTAAGCAGCTTCTTTTCTTTTTTTTTTTTGGTGATTTTTGTAGATCAAACTAGTGCCTCCAATGTTGGGCTCTGGGTTATTTAGAGCATCCACAGTGTCTTCTCCAAACTCACTCTTTAAATTGGGTTCCACACATATTATCATATGTGCATTTTAACCTTATTCAAACCATCTCTTATTGCTATAACCACTTTACAAACGAAATAATATTACAATGGCACTCTCAAGCTCAAACTAAGTAAACTGGGCTTATTTACTTGAGTTTTGAATGGGCCACAATCTAGTTGACCATTATATACAATGTCGTTCCATACTTCCATCAGTATTGTGTGTGTGTGTCAGTGTGTGGGGACAACGTTATTCCATGAGTTTTCATAGTTCAGACAATATCAGCTTGTAAATTGAGTCATGTCATTAAAGTTGTTTTTTTTTTTTTTTTGAAACAGGGATTTGAATGCTGATCATTAAAGTGATATACATCATCTTTATTATTCTAATTAATGGCTCGGGTGTAAGTCATGCCATTGAAGTTACAAGTAATTTCTAACCTTTTAAGGAAAACATTTTTTTAATTTTTTTTTTATGTAACATGAAAACACGCAACCGCTACTTTTTAAGTATACAGAGTATATCACACTTGAATCACTAGTTGAGTGATAAGGATGGTGTGTATTATCACCCTGACCCGTTAAAAAAGAAAAGAAAAGAAAAGTTTGTGTAGTATATCAACAGGCCACGTAAATAGCTAGAAAAACACATGTAATTTCCTTCACAAGATCTTAGTGTCATCTTTTTTCTTTTTTAAATTTTTTTGAAGGTTGTACTGCAGTAGGTCTCAAAACTGTAGTTACAAATCTCTGAATATCAGATTTAATTTCGTCGCTTGAGTTGGCCAACAACCTAGAAAATACTTAATAGGCCCACGACCTAGGCAAATACTGTAGGCTTACGGATTGGGCAATCAACGACCCAAGAGGCTCACAACCCAATCCAATCTAAACAACAACCCAACGAATAACAAAGTCTCCAACTCAGGAAGGATCCCCATTTTTTAGGTATTAAATTATTAATTGTTCTCCCCCGCTTTAAAGTTACTTCTCTCACTAAAAACTCTTAGCTACTCCACTGACTTGACCATCAAAATTTCTTCGGTTAACACCACATTGACGTCAAGTTTTTATTCGACGTTCTATTATATGAACTTTGCCAGTTGTCGATGCCTCTTATGACAAGAATTTGATTGTGGAATTTCGTGTCTACAACTACAATTTTTGATGGAGAATATAGAGCAGATATAAATTTCCCGCAAAATGATAGACCTATAATAACGCTATAATTCACTGGAAAATATCACATTGAAAATGTGATAACAATGATTTATGCCTACATATGTGCCTATTTGGTGAGGTGAAAGGCTTATTTGGCGGAGCAGTCCCAATAAAACTTATGATAATGCTATAATTCATTGGAATTCCAAAAATATCGACCTAAAAATATGATAATAATACAATCAACAACGAGAGATGACTTGATTGACAATCTATTAAATTAGACATATAATTTAATAAATTTAAGCACCATTACTTGCACCTGCCGACATAGAATCAATTTTTTTTATTGGATCAGGTCGTATTCAAACATCACACAGCTTATGAACAACTTCTTTTTTCACAGTTTTGCAGCTACCAAACGGAGCACCGTTGAAAGCGTCACGCTACTGACGTACATTGTCATTGACTAAAACAAATAGGAAAAAAAAATTAAATTACATTGATCGTCGTAATCACCAATGACTGACTAATCCCGTAGACAATGATGACGTGCATTAAGTGTAGTGGGTCCACGCAGCACTGTGTCAAACCGTCAGTGCAAATAATTTAGCATGACACGTCGGACTTCTGTGTAATCACAGAGCAGACCAATACCCCCACCACCAGAGCAACGGCATAACCATTACCTACTTCAATAATCTGCACTTGTGCTTACCAACGATTCTCTCACCACTTCCTCTCTCGATCGATCGATCGATCGAGCCGGAAAATTGAGTCAAGAAGTCTGACGCTTCGGTTTCACATGAAAATTGTGATGGCGAGGGCTTAAATCCAGCTTAATTCGACGAATATGAGTCGATATACCTAATTTCCTTTCTTAGCTAACGATTTTATCTTGCAAATGTCTGTCGCCGAGCTCAAAGAGCGCCACGTGGCTGCGACGGAGACGGTGAACAATCTAAGAGAGCAGTTGAGGCTGAGGCGGCTTCAGTTGCTCGACACAGATGGTGCGATTTTAGTTGTTTTCTCTGTGTTCGGTGTTATTTGTTTTTCGTGTTTGTTTTGTTTATTAGATCTGATTGAATTTTGACAGTTGCGACTTATGCGAGGGGGCACCAAAGAACTCCGGTCACATTCGGCCCCACCGATCTAGTGTGCTGCAGGACGCTTCAAGGACACACCGGAAAGGTAATCTATATACATGTGTATTTTTACTTTCAGAAATAGAAATTCGTATGTGTATTTCTGCTTTTATGTGTTTTGACTTCGATTTTTTTTTGTCTGATTTTGTTAAAATATGTGCAATCTTACTGTAGAAAATGTAGGAATACTAGAACAAATGACTAAGATTATGTTAGTGAAGTGCTACATTTTTCCCTTGGAAAAATATTGGTCTGGTTGGGTTGGGGTTCAAGAACTTAACCTAGGTTAACAGGTATGTATGCCAGATCTAACTCGGTGAAAATTGTAGTTTCAAACAATCTGGAAATGAAAAGAGTTGCAAAACTTAGAACCATTGCTAAGTAGTGCGTGGCTTCAGGATTGATGATGTGTTGGACACTGTAAAGAAGAAATAGGTACTTAAGCATTGCAACTTAAAATTTGAACACTGAAGCTTGGTACACAAAAATGGGGAAGTTTCTTGTGCATCCTTGGACTGTAACAAACAAGTATGGGAGGATGAGATGAGGACTGTAACAAACAAGTAATGCACTCCAGATCCCTCGAGGTGTAGATAATCATAATCCACTGTACTTTGAATATTGACGATAGAATAGGCCCTGATCCAATAATTTAAAATTCCCTTTTCTTGATGAGCATACTAAGATTGCCAACTTTGATGTATCATGGCCATTATAAAAGATCCTCTAGTTGGTTTTTCTTTTTCTTTTTTGTTTTTTGAATGAGAAAATAAGTTCTTTGATTGGATGCTTAGTGTTGGTTTCTCAAAATACATTTATGCAATTAAATTTTCTTTGTGAGAATGTAAGAAGACGCATTTTGTGCAATCAACAATCATGACATAATAGGTTTTCTCTCTCTCAAACTTTTAGCTACTATGGTGATGAGCAAACATGGTTCTGTATATGAGTTCCTTTTAAGGTATCCTGATTTCTTGAGAACTCTTATAACTGTCACATCAAAGCATTTAAGTAGCATATAGAGGGTTTGAGATTAATAATCGATGGGCATTATTGGTTGTCGTTTTACTTGAATAGCTGAATGTCTTCTAGAATTTTTGGAGGGAAGGAAATATTAAGCTTTTGAATATTGAAACTATTAAATGTTCATTAGAACATTTAGGGAAAGGAAGAATCACAGCTTCAGTTGAAACTGCCTATCTTCTCAAAAAAAGCACCCTCTTTAAAGTGGCTTTCATCTTTTATACCACTTTCCAATGTGCTGTTCCAAGAAAGGATAACTTTCCCCCC
The DNA here is from genome assembly GCF_013401445.1 of Tripterygium wilfordii. Classification (NCBI taxonomy): domain Eukaryota; kingdom Viridiplantae; phylum Streptophyta; class Magnoliopsida; order Celastrales; family Celastraceae; genus Tripterygium; species Tripterygium wilfordii. Next base: position 925,753 of record NC_052233.1, read on the forward strand.
TTATTTCTCGACCTTTAGCAACCCATTAGACTTCACTAGGTCATTGGTGTTTATCAACTACAAGGGTGCTTGGGCTGGATCTTATCTGATTAACTTATCTATTTGATAAGTAAGATGTAATGCCGCTTATGATAGGGATAGGTCAGACAGAGGTATTGAACTTTAGGGGTGGGAGGCTACACCGGCGTAGTTCTAGGATGATGGTAGATTGTTTTTAACTCTCTGTATTTATACAAATGATTGGTTAAATTCACACTTTTTTTTAATGATTCCACAGGTTTATTCCTTGGATTGGACTCCTGAAAGGAATAGAATTGTCAGTGCGTCTCAAGATGGGCGGTTGATAGTGTGGAATGCTCTGACCAGCCAGAAAACTCATGCCATTAAGCTGCCTTGTGCGTGGGTCATGACATGTGCTTTCTCTCTGAGCGGACAATCAGTTGCCTGTGGGGGACTTGATAGTGTATGCTCAATTTTCAACCTGAATTCACCAACTGACAAAGATGGAAACTTACCGGTATCAAGAATGCTTAGTGGGCACAAGGGTTATGTCTCTTCCTGTCAGTATGTTCCAGATGAGGATAGTCACCTCATCACTGGTTCTGGTGATCAAACGTGTGTTCTGTGGGATATTACGACAGGCCTTAGGACTTCTGTTTTTGGAGGTGAATTTCAGTCTGGACATACAGCTGATGTATTAAGGTAAATTAGGAATCATCAAGTTTCTTTTAAACTAAATCACGTTGTCATTTTCTTACCAAAACAATTAGTTTTCAGCTACAGTCTGAACATACAGCTGATGTATTGAGGTAAATTTGGAATCATCAAGCTTCTTTCAAATGGAATCATGTTGTCATTTTTCTTACCAAATCAATTAGTTTTCAGCTACAGTTTTTCTCTGCCCATCTTCAGTGATAAAAAGTTAAAAACATTCACTATTTGGCAATTGAAAATTTTATCCCTTTGAAAGACTTTGCTGAGAATAATTATGTTAATCTAATTGAGTTTACTACTTGAGCTCTCCAATTGAGAATTTAATTAAGCTTTGCATCGGCAAGAAAATATTTAGTGCACTGTTGTTCTCTGTTTGAGACTTGATGAAGCTGACCTGTTGAAGTTCGTGTATACTCTTAACTTGAAGCTTGTATGTGGAGAATGATGCACTTCTTTGGATCTATACCCTTATTTCTAGCTTTATGCTCGACCCTGTGCTCATTAAACCTTTTAATTTTTTTGATTTTTTTTCCATCTTATCGGATTTTAAAACTACAAAATTTTTTCAAAATGATTTTGATATTTTCATTTTACTCTGCTACCATTACCACTGCTTGCTGCTAAGATACTGAACTGCGGCATAAAGGGCAGTGATTAGTTATTGGACTCTATTGCTGCAATATAAAGTTAATTTATTTTCTCCCCTTCCAGTGTCTCGATAAACGGATCAAACTCAAGAATGTTTGTCTCTGGTTCTTGTGATGGAACTGCCCGGTTGTGGGACACACGTGTTGCAAGTCGTGCTGTGCGTACTTTTCATGGTCATGAGGGAGATGTTAATACTGTAAAGTTCTTCCCCGATGGCAACCGATTTGGAACTGGCTCAGATGACGGAACTTGCAGGTTATTTGACATTAGGACAGGGCACCAACTTCAAGTATACTATCAGCAGCATGGCGATGATGAAGTCCCTCACGTGACTTCCATCGCATTCTCCATTTCAGGAAGGCTTCTCTTTGCTGGATACTCAAACGGAGATTGCTATGTATGGGATACTTTATTGGCAGAGGTATGCACTATCACTATAGTTATGGAACCTCTATAGTGTCTAGTATCAGTCTATGAAAGCATGTTTGTGTATATTTTTCGTTTTGACCGCGAAGAAAGGGAAATATTGCCTTCATTGTCTTGAGTTAGAACTTTATCTACTGTTGTAGCCTCTCTTGATCCTCATTATCATCTGGATATCTTTCCCAATTATAGCTGTTTTCTGGCTTTCATTTCACAGTGGAGTGGATCAACTTCCTTAATGTGTAATTCAGCTTCTATTGTGTTATTATTGCTTCATATTCACATGCGCACAAAAAAATTAAATATTTCAATGGAATGTTACAGCTAGTTCTGCTTACTTGGCACATAGGGTTGGCTATTGTTTTCATCCATCCATGTTTGCCAGTTGGGGGCTCGTAATGCTCAGAGGTTCTTGAATTTTTTTAAAATTAAATTTCACAGTTCTCACTTTCTCTTTCTCGGTCTTGTGCCAAACATCACAAATATTAGGTTTTCCGATTTTTGGGTTGATAACTTGCCTGTGCTTGATCTCAAAACAAATTTTAAATTGCTTTTCTTTGTAAAATATTGGAAGAAGAGAATCACTATTGCAACATGGTATTTGCTTGACAACCATGATGTGCCAAGACTCCAGAAATTCATCATAAATTGATAATGCTGATCCTGCATTCAAATTTATTTATCTTTTCACATTAATTTTGGTGCTAATAGACCGTTATAATGGATTATAGGTTTAGCGTGCCAATGATGCATTGGCTCTAAAATTTGTATGTTCCATGGCAGGTTGTTTTGAACCTGGGATCCCTCCAGAACTCACATGAAGGAAGAATAACCTGTCTGGGTTTGTCAGCTGATGGGAGTGCCTTATGTACAGGAAGTTGGGACACAAACTTAAAGGTTAGCCATGCTATACCATTTAACGCCATGTGCATGCACGAGACAACCCCTTCTTATCACAGTGGGCGGGGTTGGGGACAAACAATATGTACACAAAACTTACCTCACATAATATGTGGAGTGGCTGTTCAGGGGACAAACATGATGTACGGAGACCTTAACCCCACATAATATGTGGAGAGGTTGTTTCTAGGAATTGAACCTATGACTTATAGGTTGTACCCCTGCAACTCTACCATTGGTATATTGAGAAATAATATAAGCATACAATAATTTGGCATGCATGATAGATATAGAATTCATTACCATCAATGGCTCCTTCGGATTAAACCTAGTACACTGGGCATGTCCATTGGTGTTCCTTGGAAAATTTGCCTAAAACTTTTTTTGCTCATCCATTTACATGGTGAAATTCCCGGATACGTCAATGACTTTGGGTCTGCTGGAAGAGAATTAGCTAATGATTTTCTTTGTCTTTTATGCTTGTTTTACCTGCTTCTCATTTGTCTAATTGTGGAACTGGTAATCATGGTGCAATGCACTTGCAAATCCTCAAATGGATCAGAGGCTTTTATGATACAAGGTATATGAGAAATCCTAGTACGAGAGTCCTTACTTATCGTTGTTATCGCACTACCATGTGAAGTGTCAGCAGATCATTCTGTTTTCAACCTAGAAAAACACTACAGGATCCATCAGGATGAAGAACGATCAATCAGCTTGCAAACTTTGCTCACTGTCAGTCATTATTATCCTTATTTATTTTCCAAATCAATTCCACTATGAATGAATTAGATTTGAAAATAAATATTGTTTCTCTGAAAAAGTAACATAAGATTATTGACTGTCCATTTGTATGGTTTTTTTAGATTTGAAAATTCCTATTTACCATGAAACTATGCTGACAAATTAACTGGTGAGGGAAGTTTTGTTAAACATTTTCTGTGAAATTACTATATCCCACAATTTTTTTTAAGAAATGTAGAGATGTATGTTTATTACTAATTGCATGGTTATACACACTGCCTACCCTATTGAAACTACATGCACTCCCTTCTCTGCCTAATGATAAAAAGGAAAGGGAAAGAAATTCCAGAAAAGTACCCATAAAGTGAGCAATTTCTTACACGATCTTCATTTTCTTTGTAGCTGAAGGAGATTGAGGTGCTAATTTGTGAACATAGTTTTAGTCTACTAATATTCTTGGTTGTTTTTTGCATTTCTTGTTGCATCTGTGACAGTGATTTTGTTCCATGAAATGAAGTATCCACTCTCTCTCTTTTTTTTAAAACAGATTTGGGCTTTTGGAGGACACAGAAGGGTTATATGAGTCCTGGAAGAGTGAAGGATTTGTCTTCTGGGTTTCCTCTCCTATCTTTGCCATGCTTGTCGGATTTGTAAGAGATCCTTATGCTTTCATACGCTGGCAAGATAGTGATGCATGGTAAAATCATACTCTTGTATCATTGCTCCTTGTGATCCTGGTGCAAAAAGCTGACAATTGCATTTAACATAATGAACTGGCACCCAAGAATTTAATGTCTGTTGTGATTAGCAACTGTCTGTTTTCTATTTTTCTTGTGTCTTAGCTTGCCCGATTATTTTCACCGTTTTGTTGCTGACTGTACCTTAGATGTAATTCACATTGTTGCCCTTTATCATTACTATTTTTTTCTTTTCTTTTTTTGCATTTGAACTTTCTAATGTGAGAAGATAATAACGGCTCTTTGTTGCTCCTGATGCTTCTGTACAGCACGTATTTCTTTTTTATTTTTTTGTTCTCTCGTTTCTGTTGTAAGTTGTAACACACCTTGATGATTACTTTCGTGCGTGGAGTTGGTATTATTTTTTTGGGAACCCTAGGGTTCTTTGTATGGTTATCTCTAATTAGATTTTCCAGCTGAAGTTTAAGAAGTGAAGAATCTGTTTTGCGGTACGGGTATTGGTTAGTTGAGATATACTTAGCTCAGGCTATGAGAAAAAATATGTGCATCCAGCTTAAGTAGATTTTTGGAGTCATACTCTATCGAGGATATTGTAGTTATGACTCTTTTGCACAGCTGTGTTACTGCGCTCCTAATTTGTTAATCAGCTCTTGTTCAGTTATCTCCAGTCCACCCAACCCGTTGCTGCTCTATAAATCTTCAGGAAGAACCTTTTGTCACATTTTTAAAATCCAAAACTGATAATTTATGACATTGGCTCTTTTAATAAGCAATACAGAGACAATCATGGAGTAAAAGGGCTTTAAAACCATAGTCAGACATATTTTGATTCCCTCGAAAATCGAAGAATCAAAAGACGGTTTCTACAGGTAGGAGGATTACTTGCGTGTCCCAACGTAAGAAAAAAATGAGGATAAAACCGTAAAAGAACAACATTAAAAGTCTTTTTTTTTTTTTTTTATACTTTCTAATGGCAAAATTGGATGAGAAAGAACGCATCATTTATCAACTCTAGCTCATACAAGCGAATAGTAAATCAATAAAGCTGGACAGATCCTATACTTTTCTCTCCTATAAAGAAGTTGTTGGGAAAGGGAGAGGGGAGGAAAAAAGAAAAACAAAACTCCTATGAACCTTGACTTGATGAGCATAATACAAAGAATATTTATCGTCAAACATAGTATCAGGAAGCTCAAATGACTGTAAAGGAATCCTCAACAGGCCTATTCCGGTCAAGGGGCCTTTCAAAGGGGGTAAAAAAATCCTTACTATATTGACCAACTAGCCGCTTGCAACAATCTCGTGGATGGCATCACTGACACTTTCATCTTCCGATCTAACAACCAATTTCATGGCAACCTCCTTTTGGCCATCGATTCCAAATTGCAAACGCACAAGAACCCTCACACTGCCTATGTACAAACCAGACAGTAGACATGTGTGCGACCTAGAATTTTGTGGGACTGCCTCTGTGCCCTGGACATCAAAAAACAATCAAGTAAATAATTGATATTGGCTCTTCAGAAGGCTGTGCAAATATATACTACATCTGTAACATACAAATGTATGCTTTGGATTGTGAAAACATAAAGTTTTTTCCCCACAGGACTGCAGAGTAGTACAAACAAAGAACAGATTAGGAAGTAGATGTCTTTTAGTGGTGGCAACATTTTCTTATCAAAGTATGATCCTCTACTAATTAAGCTACATTCCCCTCTATATTTCTTTTCCCGGCTAGGTTAGCTTTAGGCCCTCAAAGTCTCACTTTTCAATTCATTATGTTCATCAGAACATAAGGTAGTTGTGTGTGCAATTGTGCATGACTCATGTCATTAAAATGTCCCATAATCAGGAATATGAGCACAGAAAACAATTTTACCTCACATGGCTGCATGCCTAGAAGGTTGATTACAGCATTCACAGATTCAGCCAAGCTCTCCCTGGGACCAAGTCCATATTCATCTATGCGTTCAAAATCTGGGCCCATGCTTTCCCACGCATTCCTGAAATTGGATACCCCCACTTTAATCATATAATCTGCTGCAACAACCTCAAGGTCCTCCAACTGGTATTCATCTTCCACGCCATCCTCCTCCGCCTCACCAGTAGTTGGATCAACCTGGTGAGAAACAATGAAAAAGAACTGAAAACTCAGCAGCTTTCAGATAAAACTTCCTGCAAACCTTGTAGCAGCAGAATCATGCTCACCTCAGTGATAGGTCGTTTAGAGGTAGTTATTTTCTATATTTTCAAAGCCTCGTAAAAATTAGACTTATATTATAGGCAGAAATAACAACTCAGCCATCAGCAACCCCCCTTACGGCTTACCGAAAAGAATGAAGGGAGATAAGAAAGTGAGGAACATAAAGAGCAATGGATGTTATGTCGAACTAACAGAAAGAAGAGATCAAATATACCTCCTTTACAATGAACCTCAACATATTTGAAAATTTTCCAACAGTAGGTTCTCCCTCCGGCTTCTCAAATGCCACAAAGGTCTGTCCAGGAGAATCAAAAGGAAGAGACCTCAGAGGCCTGGTTGCGAATTCCAAGAACTCCTCAGCTTCTGAAGCATCAACAATAACAGTGACCTGGCACCAGACACAGACTTTCAGGGACCATCCCATGAAATATATAAGTTCACTGTTTTCAGGAATTGGTTATTACGTTTTCTAGTAATTGCTCTGGAATTGTGTTGGTGCAGTTGTACTGGAACACTACGTGCCTATCAAAGATGTGCTTAACTACATTAACAGCATATTCAGTTTCTGCTTCAGTAAGCTCCACAGGGGCCGAGGACTGTAAGAACAAGGATCAACAATTTATTAGCAATGCCCAAAAAGGTATTGCAATAATAAAATATCACTCTAAGGCAATGTCCCATAAGAAATCTGGTTGCAGAACCTTGAAAAGCTTCCCAAACTCTGCAAATTCTGGAATTGAGGATAAAAGCTTTTCATAAGCATCAACTGTAGATACAGGGCCAGTAGATGGAGCACCAAGACCAGTAGGTTTTTTGCCTGGGGCTTTCTTCTCAGCAAGTGGCTGCGACTTAACCTCCTTTGGCACAGAAGCTATGTCAAATGGTTCTTCAGATGGTTCCTATATACATTGTATGCATAAGACAATGACCAATTGACCATGACCACATCAAATGCATGACGGGCAGGGATAACCATAGAAAACTTACATAATTTTTCAAAGTTGTTTCCAGGTTGAGAAGTGGGACATCTAATGACCCAAATAGAAAATCTTTTACATCTTTGTCAGTTTCTACAACTGAACCATCACCGCCAAGTGTATTGAGATAAAGTGTTGCCCTATCACGAACCTGAGAGTGTATGGGCAGATGCAAACACTTAAATACAATACACTTATAGGGCCAGTTGGATAAAACGGACTATTGCGACAATATTAAATACTGTTTGATATCCACATTTGTATATTGATTGTTGATGCAGGCATTATAAATGAGTAAATATAGACAAATTCGCCCATTAACAAGTTCAATTAGCCTAACTAATTTTCACACTTTATTCTACAGCAAAAGAACCTAAAAAGAATTCATCCGAATGAGCTTTGAATATCCCAATTCCCAACTAGTTAAATCCTTAATTCAAAGTACTTCTAAGTCGTAACTAACACCCACAAAGAGCTATTTTATGATATCTATCAAAATAACATCTTTTATATGATGAAAAGGTGCTTCCACCTGCAAGAACCTAGCTTCAAATGGGTCTTGACCGGTTAGGATTTGAGTAAGAAGCACACAAGCAAAGGAAATAGGTATCTAGTACGTCAAAATTACATATTTTACGGGCCAAAGATTGTAAAATCAAACTCAAAAGAATACATATCATACATCAAGGTAAATCAAGAAACAGACAGATACCTAGAACAATGCAATGAATATCAATGTGTTTCTATGAGTACATTCAACAGTACAACTATTCCAATATCATAAATTGACAAACATAATACTGATACTCACCTCGTCATCACCATCATAGAGACAGCGTTTCAGCAGAACAAATATGCGAGGCTGGATGGAGAGTAAATTTTAAATCACATCAGTAAAGATTAACTCCCTAAAATTCTGCCTCATTGACGAGGGGAAAGGGTAAAAGCAAAAGTAAGAAACATTATTACCTTCAAAGTATCAACGACAGCTCCAAACCTTGCCAATGTGCTTACGGCACAGGCACGAACAGTCGCATTCTCAAGATGCACACGGTTATAGATATATCGTATATATTTGCTAGGATCTGAGGTTTTTGGCCCTTCAATCCCCAGAAAATGAAGTATCTAATAATACAGGAAAAACAAAGACTTCATCAAAGTTAGAGTCCATAAAATAGATAGATCAACAAAATGAAGTAAAAAAATTGAATATACCACCTGAGTGGAAAGATAGGTGAATTCACAATCTTCAATAAACTCGCACAAATGAAGCAACCCACTTTCTTTAGCTTCTGGGATATCTCTTATTAAAATCACAATGGAATCCACGATCGCCTTCTTGTAATCAAACCCACCTTCTTCCCTCAGAATGTTGCTTAGGAAGTTCATCCTGAAAGCAGTGAAGGAACAGAAAAGTATTACATTAGAAAATACAAGAGTGAAATGTTCACTTAATAGAGCATGCCAAAAGCCTAAAACTCCACGAAGGTACAATTGCAAAGAAGATATATCACTCACAGAGATCTGTACTTCAGAGGGAACTTCAAACATAATGATCTAATGGCATCCACAACAACAATTTTAAACTCATCTGCAATATCAGACATGAAATTTGTTATCTGCTTCATCAGGCGCTCGACACTTGATTCATTTCCAGTCTTCAGAAGTGTGGTGATTGCAAGAGTGGCAATGCTTCTGTTTTGGTCTGAGATCAGACTCTCCATATCAATGTTGCAGTTAGTGACAGCCATTGGATGAGTCATAGCCACCTGCAAGAAAATTTGAACATATAGTAAGTGGGAATCATTGAAGATCGTTCGTTGGAGATCTTTTTTTATATCAGTTTTCAACTTAAATTTTCTGTTTCGAAAACTATTTTCTGCAGTTTCACTTTTCCATAGGATTTTCACACAAACGAGATTATACTTTCACCAACCAAATATATTTACATCTTACATTTTTTTTAAAGCAGATAAAAAGACTAGCAAGTTCCATTTTCCGTAGATAAACAACGGCAGATTTGTCTCCTGAAATTTCATTGCCACATCTAAAAATATCAAAGGTGTTGCAATTCTTACAAAATTAAGAAAGTAAATTGTTTTCCCATGGAATGAGATAATATTTTATTAATCAACGATAATAAGCACAGCTACTGGAGGTATATAACAAAAGAAATCAACCTTGTTCAAAGTGCGGACAGCTGCAAATCTCAGTACTGGCTTGGAAGAACTTAAAAATAGCTGGAGAACCGTAATAGCTGGAGTCAACTCACGGCTTGTCACACCACTGAGCTCAGTAATTGCTCTTGCAGCCTCAAAAATCACCATCTCTGCCTTATGGCGCAAACAACCTTCAAGATAATCATAAAAGGGGCGATCGCCTGTTTGTGTATTTGGGGCTGACTCACGAATAACCTGCAAATACGAAAAAGGCAAACTTTTTTTTTGAGAGGCGAAAAAGGCAAACTTATAACAATAGATTCCCCAAATGAAATTCCTTCACCAAACATTACATTTCCCCACAATATACGAACCTGACTGGTATAACGTATCAAAAGACATTGAGCCAAAGGTGAGCGAACAGTTCCCCTTGTCAAACTGGTAACTAACTTGCTTACAGCTAATCGATCATTTTGTCGTATCTGCAAGTTTGTTAACACATTTTTCAGTACAATGCCAAATCCACAGTGTCTCCATATATGACCAAAACAACTATGAAACACATAACTTAGTCATCACTAATTGTCTAGTTCAATGGCCATACGCACTAGAAACAACTGTGCAAAAATCAATCCGGTTATTGATGACAAAATCTGCTGGAAGGCAACTAAAAACAACTGTTTCTCTGTGAGTTCTTATCATAAGGAGCTTTTGAAAGATAAGTTGCATCTTGGGAACTCTCAATTCCCTTGGCAGTGGCTGTGGAAATCAAAGGCTCCTCCTAAATGTATTTTTTTTTTCTGCTGGGAGATTTGTTTGGGGGAGAATTCTGACTATGGACAATTTGAAAAGGAGAGGTGTATCTTTGGTGAACAGATGTAGTCTCCGCAGAGCCGATTTGGAATCTATTAATCATCTTCTATTGCACAGCCCTTGGTCTTCTAAAATTTGGGCAAATGCTCTGATGTTGCTGGGCATTTCTTGGGTCTCTAACTCTTCAGTGGACATGGAACTTTTGGCTTGGAAGGCTATCGGCATGGGCAAAAAGCAGAGAAACTTTATTCAAATAATTCCTATGTCTGTGATGCGGATGTTGTGGTTGGAGAGGAATAACAGAGTCTTCAACAACCATGAATCCTCCATTGACTCCTTCTTAGTAAACTGGTTTGAATGCCTTATATTTTGGGGCTCTGCTTTTGCTGGTAATATATTTGATCTGTTGAATATTTCCCCCTTGTAATCTGTCTGGGTTGCACCCCCTTGATGCTTTAATAAATTTTTTCTATTCAAAAAAAAAAAAAGAAAAAAAACACTAGCCACAGTGATTTTCTAAATGCAACTCGCCACAGTAAATAACTAAATATAGCATCCGATGTAATCCTGTGAAATGTAGAACCAAAAACAGAGTCTTGCATCAGTGTTTGTTTGGGATAAACACCATTGGTTAAATGCAGACTATGGTATTGCAATTTAAACTAAATACACATCCGCACAAACAAATTTTAATGGCAACTGAACAAGGTTCATTACATTTCTCCATTTATCTTGAGCATCTTATAAGAATGCTTTTCAAGAAAAATAAAATAGAATGCTTTTTAACATAAATAAATTGAATCTTGTTACAGATTGGATGAAAACCAAACCATCTACTCCATGCAACCCCAAACATATCCATCTCAGCAATACGACATACCTGATGCAGCAAGGCTAGAGCATGAAATTGTACAAGGGCAGCCCTTGACTGTACAGCTTCCTGAACTTCATTACTCCACCTTTTGACAATCTCAGGGTTTGTCTGTCAATATTTAACAAAACTGCTATATGAGTTTTTGATAAATGAGGAGTGCATAAAAGGAAAATCAAAGAGAATAACACAATACTGAGGCCGAAAAACAAGGACCTGGAGTAAATGGATCCCACTGATTAAGGCTGCACTAGCAACAACAGGATTCTTATCAACAATAGCCTGCTTCAAGTATCGCTCAATTTGAGTGAGAAGGGTTCCATCAGTTATCCGACAAAGCACGCGAATAGCATTTGCCCGATACATATCAGTCTTGCTATTCATGTCCTTCATCAGGGAGCTTGTCACAATAATAACCTTCATTGGAACAGAATGCATACATTCAGCATCTATCCTTCCCCCAAATGACAGAGGAAAATGCTAAAAAATTTAGAAAATATAAAATTCAAGCATATAACCTCATCGGCAGATGGAGAAAGCTCCTTTATCATCAAATAGACCATTCTCCTCAAACCTATATCTCTTGACTGAAAAAGCTTGGTCACTGCAAAGAAAACTTCTGTTGCTTCTATCTATAACAAGGAAGACAACAGAATTAATGATCATTGTTCAGACTACATTTTCATTCCAACCCACAAATGTAAAACAGAAAAAATAAATTGGATATTCCTGTGTACCACGCAACAATAACATCAAATGGATCTTACGTTCTATAAATTAAATAATAAATATGAACCAAGATCTCTCCACAGGAAAGGAAAAGACTAACCTTGGTGAATGTTTCTCCTTGGTTCAGCAAATAGAGAAGCTTTGTAATGACCTGCAAATAGCATCAAGAAATATGATCAGCTATCACACAATGAATAAAAAGCCGATATGCACCCAGAAATTCAGCTTGTGCAAATAAAAAGACCTGAGAGCATCTTCTTGCATCAAGTTGCGGGTCATTGAAAACCCTAGCCTCTTGAAGAACAGCACCCTTTTCAATCCCCATAAATGGAGAGTATTCAACTGTATGGGATAAAAAATGAACACAGTTGAGGACGATGGTGCATCTTCAATAATCAATATAGTAAATTCCAGAAACTTCCACAAACAAACATCAAGACAAGCTACCCCATTTATATAGTTAGAGAAATCAAAATTAAGTAAGCATTTCACATTTCCAAAAAATCTACATTGCAAGACCATAACCACACTTCTTCTGATTCCAGTAACAAAACTAACATGAATATCAGAGCAATAAAAGGTACTACCAGAATAAGCAGCCAAACATAACGAAATTTAAGAACCACCGCCACATGATGTAAATCCCTCAACAATCCACATCAGATCAACTAGACTTTTGAGAATGCTAACAAGGAGTTCACAAACTACATTGCGATTTAAGTGCTAAAAACATATACCAGACAGAAACCTACAACCAAGCACGAGTAGAGATTGGATCAACTAAAAAATACAACCAAATCAACAAAATTAAACCACATCTCCTTGAAAATGTACTATCTAATCGCACACAGATCATGTCGGATAAACTCTAACGGCCCGAAGGACACAGATCTAGTACTCAAGCACTGATCTGATACTGGTAAGCTAGGATTTGTACATTAAACACGAATTCAACTACGGAATCAAATCTTGCGATTGAAATGAAATGAATCAAGGGCATAACGTGCAAATCGATGCAGCAAGAGAGAAATACCTTCTTCGTCGCGATCATCGTCCTTCTTGAGCAGAGGCTGAGCCATCTCTGTATGAGATACGACTACTACAAAATCAAATGAGAAATTAAATGCACAGTCTCTCTCTGAGTCTCTAGACGGAATTTGGAAGATGTTCGCTCTCCTCTATCGAGCAAGGGAAGGGAAAATACAAGACTCGCTGAGATCCCGTGAGGAGAGGTACACCCAGTAATTGCAGGGACCGATGATATAAACTAATTGGAAATTGCCACGTCTTAGCTGTTTTCGCACCCGCCGGTAGATCTGTGTTCGCTTAATTAAATACACTCTCAGTTAAGATGTGCATTATGGCTTCTTTTGAGAGGTAAATTTTTCACTGGCTATGTGAGATTGTGAGTTGGTTAATCTTTCATTTTGAGTTGGAATTCAAAAGGATTTTTTTTGTTGAGAGACTATCATTGAGGTTTTTATAGATTCTTATCTTAAAGACTTATATATCTCATATTGGTTAGGTATAACCGTATAACTATGTAAGCTAAGTAAAGATTAGTCCATTTCAATCAAGAGGATTTTTTTTTTTTTAAATAGAAAATCATGTAAAGATTCAATCTCTTTGAACCGAGATGACATTTTTAAAGACAAAAACCGTGCAAAGATTCAATCTCTTTCAACCACGAGAGGACATTTTTAAGGACAAAACCATGTTTGCCACGATTGCTAGCTAGCCAATCCCTCTCATTCAAGAGCACCCTTTTAAAAACAAAATCATGCAGACTTTAAGCCATGACGAGTTATTTTGGTTGTTATTCAATCCCTCTCCTCTCTTCTTTTCTTTTCTTTTTGTTAATTAAGCGGGATTAAGTACTCAAACTTGGGTACCACCAAATTAAATACTCAACTAAGGCAACTTTCATGAGTCATGTTTACAATATTCGAGAACAATTTAACATATATCTTTCAACATATTTCATGTAGCAACTTGCAAATATAGGCAAAATCACAAATTGGTATATATATATTAATGAGAGATTGAGTTATTTTTCAATTGTTTAGGTTCTAATTAAGTTTTTATGGTTGGAAACCACAAAAATAGAATTGAAGCCTACCCAATCATTCTCTCTCTCTTCTATTTTGTTTGAAAACAGAAGAAGATATCAAGCTTCTGTTCAAGTAATCCTGGCTTCACCTCCGGTTGCAAAAAACAATATATGCAGAGAAGACAATAATAATTTGTCTAATAAACATGTGTTATCTAGTTCTACATACAACCTGTTTTGTCCATAGCTGGTCAGCAATAACACACCTCCTAAACACATGCTCCACATCTTCTACTGAGTTACCGCAGCTAAGACAATAAGAATGGTTACCCACATGCCGCCTTAACAGATTTTGATTTGTGGGCAAAGCATTGTTTGCAGCAGACCAAATCAAGTGCCTAATTTTTGTTGGAACTTTCATCTCCCACAATTTTAACCATGGTATACCCAGACCACTACCACTAGATGAGGGCGCAAAGGACTCCAGATACAATAATGTCTATACCTTTGCCTGTAGAAGTAGAAGAGAATGTTATGATATGGCATTGGGAGTCCCGTGGGCATTACACTGTCAAAAGTGCTTATCATCAAGTAATGAATTGGAAGTCTCAGGAGTCCTTTGCGCCCTCATCTAGTGGTAGTGGTCTGGGTATACCATGGTTAAAATTGTGGGAGATGAAAGTTCCAACAAAAATTAGGCACTTGATTTGGTCTGCTGCAAACAATGCTTTGCCCACAAATCAAAATCTGTTAAGGCGGCATGTGGGTAACCATTCTTATTGTCTTAGCTGCGGTAACTCAGTAGAAGATGTGGAGCATGTGTTTAGGAGGTGTGTTATTGCTGACCAGCTATGGACAAAACTTCACCCTTGTGAAGCTTATGAGCTAGGGCGTGGGCTTCAGTTTATTGATTGGATGGCAAAGGTTCTGCAGTCAGGTTCAAGCACTGTTCAGACCATCTTCGCGACTGTTATTTGGTTGCTTTGGGGGGTCAGAAATTCTACTATTCACGAAGGAAAAAGAGCTGATATAGGTGATCTTGTATCGAAGGTGCGGCTTTTCTCTAATGAGTTTCTGACGGGCGGAATATCTAGTAGCCGAGAGGGACAATCTACTACCTTGGTTGGCAGTCCAGTCATTCGGAGTAATAAATGGGTGGCCCCTGAATATGGGAAGTATAAGTTGAATGTAGATGGGGCTATTTTTATGGGTTCGGATGAGGTTGGTGCAGGAGCAGTCCTTAGAAACCATTGTGGGGACCCCATTTTGTGCTTGTCTGAGAGAATGCATGGGAGAGTTGATCCGACGTTCGCTGAACTGTTAGCAGTCATTTGCTCTCTTAGATGTCTGTTGAATGAGGGTCATCGTGGCTTTTGTTTGGAGATTGATTCAACTAATGTGGTGGAGATTCTAATGGCGGATGATTACCTAGACTCTAGGCTTGGTCATTTTGCTCTAGAGGCGAAGTCTCTCTTAGATCGGTTGGGGATTACACAATGTCAGCATGTACCACGAGAATGTAACTCTGTAGCTCATTTGTTAGCTCGTTTAGCTAAGACTGGTAGTAGGAAAACAATTTGGAGGAATGGTTGTCCTCATGAGGCTGTTTCCTTGGTTGACAAGGAGCGCCACTGTGATGTACCTGTGGGTTGATTTAATGAATTTTCTTCTCAAAAAAAAAAAAGTTCTACATACAACCTGATTATAATATATTATAAGAATTATAATTAAGAATGAACAAATTTACTCCAAATATCGAAGTTAACAAACAACTCCATCAGTGAAAACATGCATGGTTATACAAGAAGAAAACTGTCATGTTACAAATCATGCCTTTGTTGTGGACACTGTTCAAGCTAGAAGCCCTAAAAAAACTGGAGCAAATCATCTCCTTTGCTGTTCTTGAAGCAAATATATCGATCCTGTTAACTACCACCAAAGAATGCTTGTTACTCTTAATTACCAGAAAAATACCATTTCTCTGCTTCCCAGAAAATATTGAAACCGGAATCCGTACTCATTCTGATTGCTTTTCACTTATTTTGGAGGCTCAGTCAAGGACTCTGCCTTCGGCTTCCCCTGTTCATTTCACCGCTTGATGCAGAAGCCTTGACCCCGTATTCGCCCGTGTGGCCTAATTCGCTGCTGGTATACTCTTGGCTTTCCAGTGTCATCTTCCTGAATTTCCTCATGTCTGTGCTGTATGAGCTATTATCATAGTCAGAACTGCCAGTAGTTGGGCTGCTGAAAATGCTACTTTGGCCAGGTTTCATCCCTTCATTCAAGTCCTCTAGTTGAACATCACCTTCTAGTGCACGTAGAATCTGTGCGGCAAATATGTATCGATACTTTGTTAGATTTCTCTCCACAAAGGTCTAGAGTTATACTTACAATGTGATGTCAAAATGGCATCATATATATATATATATAAACCATTCATAGGACTGCATATTGTACCTGGCTCATCTTTGGGCGTCTCCTCGCTGAATGCCTAATGGACGCAGCAGCACATGCCACCATACGAGCCATCTCATGTTCAACATAATTCCCTTCCATGAAAGGATCTGCCAATTCATCATAGTTTCCAGTCTCTAATGCACTCAAACATAAAGGTCTCGCCTGTACATTATGAATACAGCAAAATTGTGAACATTTGGTACTTGAATTCGTAATTAAATCCATTTTTCTAAGTGTATAGAAAAGCAATGAAAAGGCTACTGATCCTCACCCAGTCCACCAAGCTGTCCTCCATCTCTCCGGTGGGATCAACTGGGCGTCGTCCTGTGATTAGTTCCAAAAGCATGACACCGAAGGAGAAAACATCAGATTTGTCTGTCAACTTGCCACTCGATGCATATTCAGGAGCCATGTACCTGCATTTGCAGTTTTGATTAAAATCTCACACATAATGCTATAAAGCTAGAGATAAACATGAGTACACTGCACAACAAAATCAATTCTTAAATTCAGTTAAAGGTAAATAAATGCTTAGTTCTTCTTTCAGTACCCAAATGTTCCCATGACGCGAGTTGACACATGAGTGAAGTTGTCTGAAGATAGTTTAGCCAACCCAAAATCTGCCACCTGAATTTTTGTAGTTCAAAATCATAAGTTAACTCAAGTAAGAGACCTAATTAAGAATCCAAACTACTGTTTTATGCAAGCTAGATTGAAAGTAATGCTAACTGAGAATGGTACACATACTTTTGCCTCAAAAGTTGTATCAATAAGGATGTTTGAAGCCTTAATGTCCCTGTGGATGATTTTTGGGTGGCCTGCATGTTTCAAATGCGTTAACATGTGCAAACATATAAGAATTCTTCTGTGTGCATCTCTAAAGTGCGGACTTAAAATACGGATAACTTTTGAGAGTGTTAGAAGAGTGAAATGACAAGTGAGCCAATTGCTTTGGGTCCGACAAGTTTACAAAATCTAGAGATTCAATGGTCAATCCGCATTTTAAGTCTGCACTTTTAAGACAGTTTCTGTACAAACATATTTAGGATAAAATATTGGTGATATATTTAGGGAATGACTTACAATCTTCATGCAAGTAAGCAAGTCCTTTGGCAGATCCAAGGGCGATCTTGATTCTACTGGACCAGTCCATTTGTTGGCCTCCCTTCCCTGTAGATTTGAGAAATCCATTCAACTCTAGTAGTAATGGATGATACTGTTTGTGTATCTATATATGAAGGAAATTAATGTAAGATAAGCGTATATACCATGAAGGTGGAATTCAAGGGTGCCATTGGGAACAAATTCATAAACCAACATCCTTTGACTTCCTGCAATGCAATACCCAACAAGGGACACAAGGTGGCGATGATGAACTCGACTAATAATATCAACTTCAGCCTGAAATTCACGCTCCCCTTGTCCACTACCCGATTTCAGACTCTTCACTGCAATTTCCTTCCCATTTGGCAATACACCTTTGTGTACATATCCAAACCCTCCCTGCCCCAACAGATTAGCCTGAGAAAATCCTCCAGTTGCAGCCGCTAACTCGTCGTAGGTGAAGCTGCTCTGGCTGAA
Source organism: Tripterygium wilfordii (assembly GCF_013401445.1). Taxonomy (NCBI): domain Eukaryota; kingdom Viridiplantae; phylum Streptophyta; class Magnoliopsida; order Celastrales; family Celastraceae; genus Tripterygium; species Tripterygium wilfordii. Next base: position 943,720 of record NC_052233.1, read on the forward strand.
CCCAAGTGCCACCGATGGGTGTGGTGGAGGCAAGACCGGACCGTGTGCTCCAGAGTAATTGGAACTCATATCACTACTAACCGGCCCTGGTGGCGGTGGTGGAGGCGACATATGCCACCCTCCATGGCCGGCACCAGGAGGTGGAGTTAAACCAGAAAATTGGTCAGTACGCTGGTGTGGTGAGTCGTGCCAGTTATTATAATATTGATCCCCACCTGCACATTAGAAAAAATAACCAAAACTGTATATATTTTGCGTCTTATGACCAATGCTCTTAAGAAAATGATTATTCAGCACAACACGTCATGTGTGATAACACTGGTTAAAATACGGATTCTAATAGAATTTTTTCAAGCTTGAATCATTTATGGAATGTCCTAATAACACTTGATAAAATTTCTCTTTATTTTTAGGCTTTTTTTTTAATTTTGACCCACTGTTTTGGATGTTTTGGTCAATTTCAACAATGACAAGAGTGGTCGGTGCCTATTGTAATGTATGATAACATTTTGAGATAAAAAAATTTATTTTTAAAAAGAATTATAAATGTGTAGGTAACATTGTAAGTGAATTCAATCATGTATTTTTTTTGTTCGAAATAAAAATAAAATTCAATATTAAAAAAAAATAACAATTTTAGATGGTCGGATATAAACTCAAAACATATGATATTTCGATCACGATGAATTTTGCTTTTGTTCTAAACAAAAAAAATATATTATTGGATTTGTGAGACAATACTACATGTTTACATAACAATTTTTAAATTCATTTTACCGAAAGCAATCTTAAAATTTTCTGAAACAAGCAAGGTTAAATGTAAAATAACAAATTATAAGAAATAATTTATTTATTTATTTATTTTTATGTATTAGATTAGAGAAGTTTGAATACCGTTATGATGATGTGATTGATTCACGTAGTACGGCATCTGATCATGCTTGGGCGGCTTCTTTTTCTTTTTACTGCACACGCAGCAGAGAACCACCATAAGAATGAACAGTACACCTGCCCCGACCAGGACTCCGATTAGAACGGGTTGATTTACCGAACTTCCCTTACTGTCTCCATTATTTGATGACGATCCATGTGAGGGAGGTGAGAGTGATCGCGGTGGTGGTGGCGAATGACGGGACGACTTGGACGGTGGAGGCGGTGATGGATTGTCGTTATTGTTATTGTTATTGTTGTTGTTGCCTTTAGGAGGAGGTGGGGAGGAATTGGAAGGAGGAGGAGGTGGAGAATCTGAATTATTTGGTGGTGGTGGTGGTGAGGATTGGGACTTGTCCGGGGGAGGAGGGGAGGAGTCAGGTGGTGGTGAAGATTTTGAAGGCGGTGGCGGAGACGACGGAGGGGGTGACGAAGATGGTGGTGGTGGTGATGAATCGTCCGACGATGATGGAGAAGGTGGAGTTGGAGAGGAGGGAGAATCAGGCGGCGGGGCTTGAGCCATCTGTTTAGGATTTCCCGACTAAGATTGTCGTCCAAATGTGCCGGGCATGCCCCACCGATCCTCCACAGTAGATAATGACCCTGGGATCACCTAATCACATTGATCAAATTCAACACGAAAATCACCAAAGACATGGACATACACATTCACAGTTCATCTACATTGTTGTTGTAGTAAGCTTGAAAAGCGGAAGAAGAAGAAGAAGAAGAGAAGATTCGAAGCAGAACAAATAATTGATTTGTGAGATTGAGAGAGAGAAAGTACCTGTACGCGTAGAAGGGTAAGTTTTGATTCTCAAAGGAGAAGGCGAGAAGACATGTTGCAATGCTAACTGTTTCATCAAAGAAACGGAGAACCGTGAAGTCCGCGTATGGCGTGCATCCTCTGCCAAAGTCATCTCCTATAAACTTGGATTTTCATTCCTATTTTAACGAAGATCTTCTTCAGCTTACTATTTTTAGTCCTGCTCATGTTCCTCTGCAACTTTCGATGTGATTCAGAGGAGATTTCCAGATGCCTACGCAGCTTATGTAGAGGACATATCATCAAAATGTCTGCGTGGTTTTTTCTAGGGTTGTACAAAAATTATCGATATAACTGAATCGATTAGTCGGTTTTTTTTAATAAAAAATTACATATTTCTTTTAAAAAACTGACCGATAATGGATTGATCGGTCGGTTAAATTCATGTCAAAAAAGAAAAGAAAAAAAAGAGAGATCGAAACCAACTATTTTCACCTCTAACTTTTGTCTTTCAAACGACGCTAAAGTGTTTGAGGTTGGACTCATATTTATAAACCACATTGTTGGCTTACTCCAAATTAACCAAACCGCTGTAAGACTTTTACTAAGTTAAAAAGGATTATGATGGTGTGTCCATGTTCGAAATCAATGAGAATTGGAAGGGATCCTAGTTCAGTTGGCTTTACGCGCATTTCTTTCTTTGTCTATGGTGTCGAAAAGGACTTTCAGATCGCTTGTGAATATACACCAGCAAAGCAGAATGATTTGAAGAAACATAAGAGTCCTTTACCTTATACACAACTTCCTGTCACATTGCCAATACCAGAGTTTGATGTGCATAGTGGTATAGACTATACACAGACAAGGTAACATTGTCAAAAGATAATACATATTCCTCTGTCTATCATATATCAAATGTGCAAGCTAATTCTATATAAATGCACATAGGATCATTATATATTATAACTGTATAATCATTTTAGTCAGAGATACAAATTTACTAAATATCACAGTTTACAGACAACTCCTTTGTGAACATATACGGTTACGAAAGATGGTTACAACTTGTGCCTTCACCAATCATCTTTTCCTTCCCTGCTTGTTTTGTGGATACTGGTCAAGCTAGCACACCTAGAAGCTGGAATATTCATTCTTGAAGCAAATATATCTTGTCTAAGGATCACCAGAGATGCTTGTTACTTTTAGCAGAAAAACTGAATTCTCGGTTTGGCATTCTGACGTTAGATGTCTAGACGTCAAAACTGCAAACCACATAGTTCCGTTTACTTTTTAATTATTTTGGAGGCTTGAACTTGCTCAGGGACTTTGCCTCTGGCTTCCAGCTCTGCTCCTGCTTATGTCACTGCTGCTTGAGGTGGAAGGATTAAGCCCATACTCACTTGTATGCCCAAATTCACTACTGGCGTATTCCTGGCTGTCCATTAGTGCCATCTTCCTGAATTTCTTCATGTCTGAGCTATACGTGCTATTGTCATATTCAGAGCTGCCAGTGCTTGAGCTGAAAACTGAACTTTGCCCAGGTTTTGTTCCATCATTTAAGTCCTCCAGTTGCGCCTCACCTTCCAGTGCTCGTACAATCTATGTTGCAAACGCATATATTTTGTTAAAATTTTCATCACTAATTGATGCATTTATCAGTTTACATCTCCAAGAAATATGTGATCATTTTCTAACAGCACAGATCATCCACAAAATTGAGTATGGCCTTAAATATTTTATGAAAAACTGAATGTGATAATGTAATCAAAACTTCATTGTTCCTAGGACGACGTTTAAACACATATTAATGGTACCTGACTCATCTTTGGCCGCCTCCTCGCTGAATGCCTAATGGAAGCAGAAGCACATGCCACCATACGAGCCATCTCATGCTGATCATAGTTACCTTCCAGAGAAGGATCAGCCACTTCATCAAAGCTTCCAACCTCCAAGGCATGCAAACATAAAGGTCTAGCCTGTAAATGGAAATTTTTGAACTTCTTTAGTACTGTAACTTGTTTGGCCATTTTAGAAGATTATGAAAAGCATAAACTACCAAATCAAAGCGGCAAAGAAATTATTGGTCCTCACCCAATCCACCAAGCTATCCTCCATCTCTCCAGTGGGATCAACAGGGCGTCGTCCAGTAATTAGTTCCAAAAGCATGACACCAAAGGAGAAAACATCAGATTTGTCTGTTAGCTTGCCACTGGATGCATACTCAGGAGCCAAGTACCTGCATTTACAGATTTGATTAAAATATTATATACCCATCTTGTGGCTTTGTTTCAATTTGGGAAATATGCTGCTTCAAAAGCAATGCAATGAACCAATATAGATATAATACTTCACATCAAATTCAATATTAAGACCAGTTGTAAAATGAAATGTGCTTTATATAATTTCTACTACCCAAATGTTCCCATGACCCGAGTTGACACATGAGTAAAGTTGTCCGAAGATAGCTTAGCCAACCCGAAGTCAGCCACCTGAATTTTGTAATTCAACACAAATTAGCTCAAACAAACAAACTTAACAATCCGAATAAACAGCAGTTTTATCTTTTGTGTTAAACAAAATGCCGTCCTAAATGAGAATGGCGCACATACCTTAGCCTCAAAACTCGAATCAATAAGAATATTTGAACCTTTAATGTCCCTATGGATAATGCGAGGGTGACCTGTTCCAATAAATTTACTGACACTGTCACACAATTCCAATCTAAACCTTAATTGCAATTATTCATATTCATGCAAAGAGATGAGAGATTTTCCGAAAATTGACTTACAATCTTCGTGCAGGTATGCAAGTCCTTTGGCAGATCCAAGAGCAATTTGAACCCTGCTTGACCATTCCAATGGTGGGCGCCCTTTGCCTGCATATTTGACAATGAAATCAATGCAAAATCTAATTATAATGATAGACATTGATATTAATATAGAAGAAAATGTGGTTTGAAACATACCACGAAGATGGAATTCAAGGGTGCCATTGGGGATAAATTCATAAACCAACATCCTTTGGCCTCCTGCAATGCAATACCCAACAAGGGACACAAGATGACGGTGATGTACTCGGCTAATAATCTCAACTTCAGCCTGAAATTCACGCTCCCCTTGTCCACTACCAGATTTCAGACTCTTCACCGCTATTTCCTTCCCATTCGGCAGCACACCTTTGTGGACGTATCCAAACCCTCCTTGCCCCAGAATGTTAGCCTGAGAAAATCCGCCTGTCGCTGCTGCCAACTCTTCATAGGTGAAGGTACTCTGGCTGTACCCCAGTGCCATGGATGGGTGAGGAGGAGGCAAGACTGGACCACCCGCTCCGGAGAAATCGGAACTCATGTCGCTGCTTACTTGTGCTGGCGGCGGCGGCGGTGGAGACATGTGCCAGCCTCCACCTGCAGCGCCTGGAGGTGAGGGTAAATTGACTTGGCCTGTATGTTGTGGTGGCGAATTGTGCCAATTTTGATGAAGATGTGAACCGTTGTTGTAGTACTCCCCGCCTGCACAAATCCATTTATGATCAATACCCGAATAAACGAGAATTGAAACTTTTTTTCCCAACGTATTTCTGCTGATTCGCAGTCATTTTTAAGAAAGAAGGAAATCAACGAATTTTTGAAAAATAAAATAAATTAATATCTATATTTTTTGATAACGAAAATTTCGTCAACCAACATGTTCATTGGACAGCTGAACCAACTCTAAACTTCGAACCGCAAACACACACAATCGCTAGTTTTAAACTCAGGTCGTCAATTTTTTTTTAGCACCTGAAAATTCTCGAGCACAGTGTCCATCGGACAACTAAGCTGAGCGGGCTTTAAACTCGGATCATCAACCCCACCACGTTGAAACGAACATCCTACCCTTTACTCAAGTTCTCAATAAAGACCAAGTAAGATTTCATTTATTCATTCTTTCTTCTTTTCTTTTTTGTTTAGATTTTCTTTTCTTAATTCTTTCATTTATATTTAGTCAATTATCAAAGTTATATTTAGTCAATGATCAAAGTTACGAGATAAATGAAATTGAAATTCTTGAGCAGTCTCATTCCCTTTGAAGGACCACTCGAGTCGTCAACCACCCCGTTGAAACGGGTATGAAAATTGAACTTGCGACCTCTCAAGTACATTCAACATCATCCTCCCAACCAGAACTTATTTCTTAATACCTATATACATTAAACATTTACACCTACGCTCTCTTTGTTTTGTTTTTCTTTTTGACATTACACCTATATATACTTCAAAAAATTGTTCATAACCATACCTTTATGGAGAGAAGCATTGGCGTAGTAGGGCATTTGGTCATGTTGGGGAGCCTTCTTCTTTTTCTTTTTGCAGCAAACGCAGCATAAGACGGCCAAAAGCAGTACCAGCAGAAAGCCTGCCGCAACCACGAGTCCTATTATCACGGGTGCATTCACTGAACTTCCGCTGCTGCCTCCGTCATTTGACGGCGAAGAATGTGATGATGAGCCGCGTGAGGAAGGACTCAGTGATCGTGGCGGTGGCGGTGTCGAATTACCGGAGGACTTGGACAATGGAGGCGGAGGCGGTGGAGAGCTTTTGTTGTTGTTGTTGTTTCCTCCATTGTCGCCGTTCTGAGATGGAGGCGGAGGAGAAGGTGGTGGCGGGGAGGAAGAGGAAGATTGAGGAGGAGGTGGAGAATCTGAATTTTTTGACGGTGGTGATTTGGACTCGTCCGGTGGAGGCGGGGAGGAGGTAGGTGGAGGAGAAGATTTAGGTGGAGGAGATGCAGGTGGAGGGGATGGAGACGGAGGCGGTGATGACGGTGACGGTGGTGGTGAGGATTGTGGAGGAGGTGACGAAGATGATGAATTTGATGACGACGACGACGACGACGGTGGAGTTGGAGACGGAGGAGAATCAGTTGGCGGCGGGGCTTGTGCCATCCGATTATTTCCCGACTGAGATTCTCGTTAAAATGTGCCGGGCGTACCCCGCCCGTCCTCCAATTGCCGATGACCCTGGTTTCCCCTGCTTAATCACAATCATTTCCAAATTCAATAATCATAATCTACATTGTTGAGATTAACCATGAAAATAAAAACAATTTGAAGCTCTGCAATCATTTGTTAGATCTTTTAACCTAAATTGACGTTTCTCATGAGAGAAAATGCGTACGTACCTGTCGGATAAGAGCAAGTATGATTCTCGGAGAGGAAGAAGAGAATAGAAAGTTGCATGGTAATAAGCTCTCTCATCAAACAAACGGTTCTCCGCTGCCAGCCTCTCGCCTCCTATAAACTAGGAAATTCACTGCTCCAGAGAAAATATATTTTTACTAATTTAAAATCTTTTTATTATTATTATTTTTATGTGAACTAATGTGATTATTAATTATGACATGTTACTTCCATACACTAATGACTAAACCACCTATGGGAATTCTTAACCACTAAACCAATGGTTGATTCCCCTACTTATTCTCATGCGATCGCTTATATGATACAAAATTATTTTTTTAATAAAGTAAAAAAATAACATATATGAGCAGATAATGATGTGACATTATTTGGATAAAAATAAAAATAAAAATAAAAATAAGGGATATGACATTTAATTTGACCAACAGACGTAAAATTTTGACTCCAAAATTGTTGAGCAATTGTTTTCAAGCACCAAAGTTGTCTTATTTATGTCTTTATTGTTCCTTACTTCTTCCATTATCCACCAACGAGAGGTGGTTCGATTGACAATCGATTTGGTTAGATATATGTATACCCAATGTTCGATTCTAATGTGAACCATATTTTCCAACGGTACTTCCAAAAAATATGTCTTCCTTTACCCATATATTAAAAATATATATATAGGCATCAGTCAAAAAAATTTGTTAATTGATAGTGAAACGCAACATTATATGTTGAATTGTCCCACGTAATCAAATTAGGTCAATTATTTTATTTTAGATTAATGTACAATGTAAATGTTAAGTGATTTTATATTAATATTATTAGTCATCTAATATAATCGTAATTTAGATACTCCAAACGCACCTCACAACACCGCATCACAGTTTTAAAAGTGATATGTCAAACAGTTTCGCATTTGAACTAACCTCACAGAACCATAATTTTAGACCTTACAGCAGTTCACAGTACGTTCAAACAGACACAATATAACACTTTTAAAACAGACACAATATAACACTTTTAAATTTTAATGGTGCATCTTTTAGGTATATTCTTTTGCATACTGATTAACTGAAGCAAGTAATTAATTAAGAATAAAATTATACAGCAATTGACTGATTGAGCAATATATGATTAGGAAGTAGGGACAGCTGACAAAAAACAGCCATTATCATTGATTGGCTTTCACAATGCCAATGGTCACCCACATGTCCTCTTTATATTTCTCTAAATATGAAGAGAGAATTGAAAAATTACTCAAATTACAGGTCAGTCCAGCTTTTCCACGGCTGAACAGTGTTCAGAGAGAAAAGAGGACTACAAAGGTCCGACCAGTTTAGAATCCGCAGAGAATCCAAAGTAAAGGCAAACCCTTCTAAATTCTCTCTATCATCTTCGAACTCCGACGTAGATCCCGTCGAGCTACTGTCCGTACTCCGTACGACCAACAATCAAATCGAGAACCATGCCTTCCCGTAGAAGAACCCTCTTGAAGGTTATCATCCTCGGTGATAGCGGGTCAGTCATGTTTGTAAATTCTGTTGTATGTTTGGGCATGTGTTTCTGTGTGTATGTATATAATTATGATCGAGAGCTATGAACTGCAGTTTTTAGGGTTTCAGATCGATTCGTAAGTTTAATAGTTTTAATCGATCTTGATTCATGTTGATTATCAGATTAGTGTTTTTTAATCCAATAATGAACTTTGATGGTTATGGTTATGGTTATGGTTAGACTATCTGGAACAAAACACATCTTGAGATTGAAATGGCAGAGGAAGAAGAGCAACAATTTAAAATTTAAATCTATATAAGGAGAGATGCTATTATCTTGATTGTCTTATCTCTTGATTATTTGTCTAGTAGAATTGTTTAATTTTGGAAATATTTGTTTTTGTGTGATTTTCAGGGTTGGAAAGACATCTTTGATGAATCAGTATCCTTTTTATTTGTGACTATTGTAACAACAACTGGTACTACACTCGATGTTAATAAAATACTACTAGATGCAACTATTTGCAGTAGAATGCTTTTGGTATATCTGCCTTGACATCTTGCTTTCAGATATGTAAGTAAGAAGTTTAGCAATCAGTACAAGGCAACTATTGGAGCAGATTTCTTGACCAAGGAAGTTCAATTCGAAGATAGGCTCTTTACTTTGCAGGTTAGTTGTAGACTCATTAGTTGTTAGAGTCAAAATTTCCCACTAAAATAAGCATGATCTTATAGTACTACTTGGCTGAGCTTCACCGCCTTAGTTTGGAATTTGGATGCCTTTGCATTCCTAGTCAATTGAAGCTGTTGAGTTGAATGGCTTCCATATTTGTTTTTATTATTGTTTAATAGTCTTTCTATATTCTTGTTTGGATATGTTGATTTACTAGTTTAAACTATAGAACTTAGATAGGGCTAGAGTATGGTGAAGCTACTGAGGAAGCAATTTGAAAAAGTAATGCATTTATCATGACCGGCGACCGCAGGTGGTTTTTTTTTATTTAAAAAAATTTATACATTAGTCAGACCCTTAAAGAATGAGTGTAGCGGAAATAAGTTTGTTGTGTTGGACGTTTGTCAACATATGGAATGATAGGATAAGAAACTAGACTATTGATCAAGAGCAGGGGGTACTATCAATTGAATATAAGATCCAAAAAATTGGCAAAGATGTTTTGTTCATGTACAACATAGAGATTTTGGTGTGGCAGTGCGTGGACTTAAAAGAATTCTTGTAGAATATTAGTGTGGCAGTGCGTAGACTCGAAAGAGTTCTTGTAGGATATTGGTGTGGCTGTGCATAAACTCGAAAGAATTCTTGTAGGTGTGGTAGTGCTTTCCATTTTTCTTGCCAACAAATGACCACACATTTGGCTTTGGTCTTAGCATACATGACCATAGAGTCTGCAAAGAGTATGTATATGGCATATGATGCTAAATTCATCTCAATTACATTTTTTATTTCTTTTCTAGGGAAAGATATTCGTTTGGGCCTAGGTGCCAAAAGATTCAGTAACTCTGTTATGTTTGTTTCAGATTTGGGATACAGCTGGCCAGGAAAGATTCCAAAGTTTAGGTGTTGCTTTCTATCGTGGTGCTGATTGTTGTGTTCTTGTTTATGACGTCAATTCAATGAAGTCATTTGACAACCTTAACAACTGGAGGCAAGAATTTCTTATTCAGGCATGCATTATTCTCCTATACGAGCTTTGCCAAATTTTTTTACAAAATGCAACAAGTTCTTTTCAAATGGTAGTATTAAAGAAAATATTTGAGTTCTAATGATAACTGATTTTGCAGGCAAGTCCCTCAGATCCAGAAAACTTTCCATTTGTTGTTTTAGGAAACAAAGTTGATGTTGATGGAGGAAACAGTAGAGTGGTACGTAATTCCTCGACCTTTGTTCTAACTTCCTCTCCCTATTTCTACCTCCCTTCTGACTCCCCCAACCCATCTCTCTCGCTCTGAAGCGTCCTCATGCTCACACTTAAAGATATTCATCTACACACACCATCAAGCTGTCTGACCCTGGCACAGTAGTACCTTCCCCAGTATGCCACCGAGGGGTAAAGGTCTGCAGGTTGAATCCTGCAACCACAGGGCTTGTCCTGTAACTTCAATCAAAACTTGGGGATAAAACGAGACATGCATAATTCTGTGCATTCTAAGACAAACATAGACACAGCCACACACCGTGTGCATCCACACACTTATAAATTTTCTGATCATTTAAAAATCTTTTGAACCTTTCAGGTTTCGGAGAAAAAAGCTCGAGCTTGGTGTGCCTCCAAAGGAAATATTCCGTACTTTGAGACCTCTGCCAAGGAAGGCATTAATGTGGAAGAAGCTTTTCAGTGCATAGCGAAGAATGCCCTAAAGAGTGGTGAAGAAGAAGAGATGTAAGTTCTATTACCCCACTTCATCTGCATGGTAGCATGTGCATAATTCTATTATTGGTTAGTAGCATCAACTACTCTGGCCAGTTGTTTCCATTGGGATTGGATGGTCGAAAATGTTGCTAAGCTATTGCTTGATTTTTTTGGTCTGTAAAGATGCATGCAACTGGGCATTTTTTTTTTATCATTCATTGTTTTTCATCTCTAATAACTGTACACACAACACGGTAGGCTACCATTGAAAAAATTTCATGGGACACAACATTAGCGCTTGAGTGAGCCTCTCCTACAATGATTTTTTCCGCTCTTTCAAGGTTACAGCCTCTCTCTCACACCCATTGGATCAATGTACATTGCAATCATTGTAGGAGAGGCAAAGCTTATAGGACTAGAAAGGCCAATTGTGCATCGATTCATTTTAGTTACTTATCCGTCTTTATCAGCTCAATTTCAATTATCATATTAGATTTTTCTATCAGAAATTAGACATTTCCTGTTGTACTTGTCCTAAGAATAACCTTGCACTGGGCATGATGTAGCTGGAGTTCCATTTTTGTTTATAAATTAGGCATGTTTATATTGTTTTGAACAAGCCCGAAATAATCTCTTTCCTGTTTTCTTTTGAAGTTACCTACCTGACACCATTGATGTTGCTACCAACAATCAGCCAAGATCAACTGGTTGCGAGTGCTAAATGATGCCTTTGGCCTATTTTTGAAGTTACCTCTTGAATGCTTGAAATTATTCGACCCTTTTTAGCGGTTCGTGTGTATGAAACTACACTGTAAATTATTGTTTTGTCAGGAAAACAAAAATTGACCTATTGGTTCTGGTCTTCGTGCTTTTCCATGTAAGTACTCCTTGATGTGGTCAAGTTATAATATTTAATTTCATGTTGGGGATTCTCCAAATTACTGATTGCGTTGAAGTTAAATCTGTTGATATGTCCACTCAACTCAGTGGGTGGGTAACTTGGTGGCCTCTCTGTAGAACTCAACCATATCACCACCGGATCCGATGGTAATTCAGTATAAGATTTTGTTAAATACTTAAATATAATGTATGCTCCCGTTCTGCATTTAATCTTAACTTGTCTACATGTTTTGGGGATATTTGTTAATAGATTATTTATTACTCAGTAGTCAGTACCATAAAAATTTAAGAACTTTCCTGTGCGTTACTTGTAATGCAACTTTGTACTGGTAAAAACTTTGCCTCACATCAACGAGAACCAAAACACCAAAATTTAAACCAAATAAAGCAATTTCATAAAAAAAAGAGATCTACCTTAATTTTACCATTGTTGAATATCCTACTTTTTATTTCTTTTCAAATAAACCAAATAATTGCTATGGAAAAAGACTGGTTGATACAACCCTCGGACTAAACCATTTCATTATTTTTTTTTTTGAGATAGGAGGCTCTTCTAATTCTTAGCTACAGTTCACTGCCAAAATTATGTTAAATATTAAATTAAAATCTGTTATTAAATATTTTAGTGTTCATAATGGTAGAAAATAATAGATTTTATAAAAAAATTCTAGATCTTAAATTCTAAACTCTAAATCCTAAATAGCTCTAAACCCTAAACATTAATCCTAAACCCTAAATACGAAATCAAACCCAAAACCCTAAACCCCAAACTTTTTTGGTAAGCCCTAAACCACTCTAAACCATAAATCCTAAACCCTAAATCTAAACCCCTAAACCCTAACTTTTTTGACAAACCCTAAACACTAAACACTAATTCTAAATTCTAAATACTAAATCTAAACCCTAATTTTTAACCGCTAAATTCTAATGTCATTTTCAAAAAAAAATCAGACTTAACATGGTTTTTGAGAGGAAATTATCACTAAAATAGCTCATATCTTTCTTTCTCTCTCTTCGAAGTTTTCTATTTTTGGGTGGTGGTTGTTTCGAGTGTGTGTGTCAGCAAACAAACATTTAAAAGAAGACATCCAGATTTTATGCCAGAAAAATAACAATATACAGACGGTCATGCTCTCAAGTACATTCTTGTATACGTGACACATTACTGTTTCATTTATCTACTTTTAGTTTTACATTCTTTTTCCACATCTTCCCTCAGGAAAAGTAAACACACACATTTAAAATCTCCTTTCCGAGTCTGACTGACACAACTATAATCACAATCAATTGCAATATGGGATTTAGATTGCATTCACTCAGCCAAATAACCCTGAATGCAATAAACCCTGAAGATCCGCCAAGTTCTTCAAGGAAAAAGGTACTCACTTGGTAAAACAGGCAATTGATTGGATGAGGCTTGATTAATGGTACGCCATGCAAAGACTACTTTGCCACAACCGAAGGGGTTCTATCTTGGCCTGAAGGCTGGACGGTACTTCCTGCTACAGCGGAGGCTACAAAAGGGTTAGAAGTGGGAGGTGCAGTTCCCATGGTTCTTGAAATTGGTGGCCGTATGGAAGTCATGCTTAGTGGGGGCCTTGGAACTGAGTTTGCAAAGTTCATAGCGTTTCTGTCGGCAGGCAATGATGGCGGACCTGCCCTAGATGATGAAGGTGGTAAACCAAGCCGTGAAGCTATTATCAGTCCACGCTCATGGAATAGCTTATGCCTTGACCTCTCCAATTGCTCCTTTCCTCTCATAATTATGCTATCCATCTCACTAAAGAGAGCCAACTTGGTTTCCAAATTATGTAACTGCAACAAATGGAATTGTTCAGAAAGTCAGACATCTAAAGAGTGCAGCACAAAACAGCATCAGAAGCCTACTCGACAATGGGATTACCTGCTTCTCTATCATTGATGCAACAAGTTGTCGGATTTCTTCCTCTTCCTGCTCTGCAAGAACTTCCGCCTTCACTGCAGCTGCCGAGATTGCAGAAGCAGCTGCACGCTTTAATTTATCAATATCCTGCATGTCTTTGGTCTCTGTGCAGCCATGCCTGTCCATTTTACTGTCTTTTATTTGATCCTCACCTGAATAATCCAAAAAAAAAAATACATAAGAACAAATAGGTATTGTGCTGCATTTCTAATTGCCCAAAATTTAAACAAAAAATGAAACAAAAGCTACTTATCTCCTAACACCAATTGCAAGTGCTCCTGTTTTTGAATAAACTTCAAGAAATATATTTGTCCCAACCTTCTCTTCTCCAACCCCCACCGACTCGTTTTCTTATTTCATAATTTATGGCATCCCCTTACAGAGCTTACATTGTCTTTTCCACCACAAGCACACACTTACACTAAGAGAGAGAAGGAGAGATAGAGAGAGATATACCGGCATTTGTTCCATTTTTAATCACTGAATTTGAAGCTTCTGGATGTAGATATTCATTCTTCTCCAAAGACAGGGAATCAGATATCATATCTACATCTTTTTGTGCCTCCAAAGGTAGAGAGGGCTCTCCAGCGGGATCTGATGGGACTGACTGCTGCCCATTCTTCTCAGAAAGCAAATATTTAGACACCATATCAACATCTTTTGTAACCTCTGTAGGTTGAGACAGCTCCATAACGGAACTTGATATAACCAACTGCCGCTCATTGTTTTCAGGAGGCAGAGAATCAGATGCCTTATCCACGTCCTTCAATGTCTCTGCAGGTAGAAAGGGCTCTCCAACTGACCCTGATGTAGCCAAATGACCGTGGATATCTTTTTCCAGAGAGAGCATATCAGATAACATTTCCACATTCTTTACCTCTGAAGGCTGAGAATGCTCTCCTAATGCAGTTTCCTCTTCATGCCCCTTCACACAACTAGGAGGAAACTCTGCCTTAGATGCCAAATCATCTGATTCTTTCATGATCTTTAGTGTTGGATCCTTTGCTAACTTTGAATTTCTTGGTTCATCAATATTTCCAGGTACAACTTCACAAGAAAATGACTGCTTTTCAGCAAGTAATTTCTCTGCAGGCTTGAGATTTTCCGAAATCAAACTCTTTTGTTCTTTAGGAATAGAATTTTCCATTTTCTCATCTTTTTTAAAACAGAAATCCCTGTCACTCAAACCAGAGGTAGAGTTCTCCTCTTTCTGGGTATTGATCTGCTCCTCATTGACTTTACTAGTTTGTCTATCCACCATATCAGTGACAGCACTGCAAATTCAGGCCATCAGGTATAATATTCACAACCACGACAATTGTAAAAAACCAGAAGTTCTTGATACCTTTCAGAAGCACCAGGTTCATTCTTGTCAACTGGGGGGTCATCCAAAACAAAACAATGCCTAGTGGCCAGCTGCAGACCTGGAGAATTGCTGGACACGGATTTTAAAGAACTGCGGGCTGAAGCATTAGCAACATCAGATCCTACCAACCGTGCCAGGAACACAACCTATAAAATACAGCAACCAGTAAATTATAAATGCAATCATGCCAGTGTACAGACCATGGACTTCTGTTAATGCCTCAATTTATTTTGGGGAGAAGGATAAAATCTATCATGCGTTGATGCATGCCCAGTCAGCATAGCAGTCATATGTACATGGTCATTGAAATTTTTAAAGTACATTTATTTTTTCCAGAGGAAAACTCCCTTACCAGTGCCATGACAGGATTTCCCACTTCAGCAAATGAAAGTGGTCTTCCAGGCATTGGAAAATAACCAACAGCTCCAAAAGCTTCCCTAAGAGCCTTTAACGCAATGTTTTCACCAGTTTTATGAGCAGCCTTGACTTCACCAGTACCAGCTGATGCAGAAGCTTGCTCACCAACTTTCATGTTACTAAGATTTTCTGTTTTTGAAGTTTCCTGACAAGCTTTTGCTTCACATGCATCTTCTGGTTTTGTTTCTTCCATAGGAGAAGGCTGATCCTCACTAGCTCTAGACTTACCCTTGTCTGTTTCCTTATCATCCTTGGAGACAGAAGAATCATTAGTGGATGCAGCTGGATCTGCAGTTTCCTTGGAACTGGCAATAATATCCTCATCAGAATCAAGGAAAGTTTCCTCAATCGGCATTTGAACAAAATGTAAAATACATTGAGCTTTTGTTTTTGTGGCAACATGGTCCGCAATCTCATTCCAGTTTTCTTTGTAAAGTTCCAATGCTTCAAGGAGGAGGAGAGTCTCCTGATCAGTCCACTTTCCACCACTAACACCTGGAGCCTCAGCAGGCACCATGAGAATAAAATCTGATGAAGACATATCGGAGCCAAATTTTCCACTATTAAAGCAATCGGTACACAAATCGTAATCTGCCTGTCCAATATGAACATGTTCAGAAAACAGAATACAAATCCTGCAGCAACTGAACCAAATACTAAAATAAATTGACATCGAATCCGTTTGAACCGCTATACATGATTTCATCACTATAGCACAATACCATTTTGACATTTTCTATGAAGGTATGAAAGTCGACCTCCTTGTAGCTAGTAGCTACTAACAGGCAAATTCAAGGCATTCAATCATTTGCAACACAGAGGGCTACGCATATTCATCTAACAGAATTTTCTTTTGCACGAACTTTATCGAGTCCATTCTCGCAAAAAAGTGTGGTTCTAGCCATTATAATTGGTAACCTCGTTACTGTCTTAAAAAGAAGAAAAAAGGTTGGTAACCCCATCCATCATAAGTCAGCATCATCAACAAAATAATCATCATCATCAAAACCTTTATCCCAAATGATTCTGGGGTCGGCTACTGAATCCAAATAAGAAATTACTAATGAATTCTCCTTCACCATTAATTCCTCTCAAAAGACAAACTCTCACCTACTTCTTAGAGTCCAAGTCCTTTCTCCTCACTTCCATGCATGTTATTTTCGGTCTTACTCTTTTTTTTATCATGTCCCAATGGAAATTTTCCTATGTACTACCGCATAAATAACTTTGCGCTTATCTGCCCAAATCATCTTAGTCAATTTTCTCACATCTTAATTCTCGACTATTGCTACCCTTATCCTACATCGAATAATCCCATTCCTAAGCCCATCCTTCCTTGTATTCCCACACATCCAACACAACATTCTCATTTTTGAAACACTTATTTTTTTTTGAGGATCTTGTCTCTTCGTAGCTCAACACTAAGTACTGTACATCACTGCAAGGTCTGCATACCTTTAGAATTTCACTTTTCAACTTCAAGGGTATCAGTCAGTTGGCCAAGACTGCAGATGCACTCCTCCACTTAATGCAACTAGCTTTAATCCTATTTGGTTCACCATCTTCCTCCCTCCGTCATTCTAAATTATAAATCCAATATATTTTAACTTCTTACTTTTAAGTATTTCTTTCCTGCCTATTTAATTGTTTCCTAATCTCCTCTCCTACCTTTACTAAACTTACACTTCATCGATTTTGTCTTTTCCTACATATTTTAAAACCTGTAGATTCCAAAGTTTATATCCATCTTTCCAAATTCAAACTAACTCTGGTATGGTCTCATCTCCTAATAAAACTGCGTCCACAAACAACGTACACCAAGGGACTTAGTCCTGAATAGACCTTGTTAGTTCATCCATCACCATGAAAACCAAGGACAGACTCAGCATCGATCATTGATGTAAACCTATAGTGATGGAAAATTCTCTCTCAATCCCTTGCTATTTTTTAACTACTGCTCCTAACATATCCTTAGTTATAAAGTTCCACTGGACCCCCTCTCTCCTCCCCCTCTTTGCTCTAGAACCCACTACATCACTTGTATAGGCAACCTATCATACCCCTTTTCCAAATCAATGGAAACTAAGTGTACACCCCTTTCTATAATTTTTTTTATTTAGTCTTATTAGTACACATATCTCTTCCATTCGGGACCATCCCGGCATATGACCAAATTGGTTTTGAGACTATTGTCACAGATCTCAGTCTTTTCTCAAAATCTGTTTCAATTCATAACCTTTCATCTGCTTGATTGCATGTCATGCCTGGACCATTCTAAAGGTATCATAGTCATTGAAATTTAACAACCCCTTAATTAAAAGTTGAAACACCAATTTACTTCAGATGCAATTCAAATAAACATAGTTAACAAAACTGGATCCCATTCTCTACACATTTCAAGGTTATATGAAGCATCTCTGATGTTGGATTAAAACATGAACTAGCTAACTTGTGATTCTACTTTATCAAGTTATTAACATTCAATTTGATTGTGCAATCAATGGTCCTGTTGTGTCATATATTATCTCGTCTTAAATCTTTTACTTCCCTATTCAATCCCACATGCCTTGAGCTAAATGACATCACTTCTCACAAATGCAAAGGGCTTTATCAGATTCATCTAAAACTGTGAATGTCCCCTCCCCAGTGTTACTGAACAATATGCTATCTGGGACCACATCCTCATTTCTGAGCAGAATGTTTTACAAGCTAATAATGGAGATATTTTTTAGCAAGAAAAAAGAAAGATCTACTAATCTGGAAAGATAATGAATGAGATAATCTGCCCCATAAATAATATTTACTATTTTTTCCCAGGAAGAAATGGATAAAAAGTACCAACTACCAAGACATTTCTCCCATAGCCAAACAATACATTGACCAATCAAATAACTAAGATAAAATACAAGCTGAGCCAGTGTACTAAGACATAAAACATATTACAGGAGCAAGTACTGTGTAGTAGACACCATATTAAGGTTAAGGTCAGATGATGAAAAATTGGATCATTGTATTTGTCTGGGTCCTGGGATAATGATTTTGGAATAATGTTCTGACATGAAGAGCAACAAAATCTTACAAAATTCAAATTAAGAATAGCCAGGAAAGAACCAACCTGCGTCTGGCAATGGTAGCGCTTCTGAGAGCAATCAGCTGAACAAGAATTGCAATGGTACTCAGGTAACTCAACCGCTGGCCCCTCTGGCCTCACCAACTCTTCAGCAATTGCAGAAGTTGGAAACACCCCAAAAGGCATAGCCGGAGTTCTAATATTGGGTAACTTGGGTTTAGGAACCATGGGCGGACATGGCTGAATGGCTTCAAAGCAATAAATTTTATCAGGGAAAGAATCTATTTTTGCTGTTCTGTCATCATTGGTGCTGGCAACAGCTACATCTTGTGGAAATGGATGGAAATTAATCAGACCCCAGTAGTCCAAGAATTCCAAGACCTTCTGCCGGGAATCCAAATCTCCAACTTCAAGCTCTGATAGATCCTTTGATTCAATTAGAACATTTGGGTTTGAGTGGAACTTCTTCAGGATCCAGTTGCGAATTTCCAAATAAACATCAGGCGTCTGGGTTTCAGATTTATTGTTGAAGAATGTAGGCATTGCGCACTCCTCGAGAACATTGATTTTTTTCCATGAAAACCAACCTGAAAGCCACGATAACAAATTAATGTGGGAGCCATAGAACAAATCTGCTCCACTTAGCTTAACAAAGAGCTATTGGACTTGATGAAATAACTTTAACAAACAACACCCTCTATAAATACTGGACACTAAGGCCTAAGCTTCAAAAAAATGTTATCCTCCAATTGTATCTTCATCTCCCTTGAAAACCTAGAGTTCTTTAAGAGAAATCTACACACAATAACTTTGCAAACCTTGCAAGACTTTCCATGGCAAAAGAAATTGATTTTCAGACACCCATTCGCTACAACGAATATGCCCAGTGTAATTGCCAAACAACCAAAAGGTTCAAATTTCAGTCCTCTTCCCCTCAATGTACACCACCACTTTGCCTCCAAAAGTGGTATGTCACAAATAGAAAGAACTCAACATCTCAAACTTATAAGCATTTCTTCACACACCAAGCATTTAACAAAATTTAGCTCAAACGAGAAAGCAAAACAACGCAAAATCCAGAATTTTCACCGCCTTCTTTTTCGTAACCTCTCCATCAACAATAAAATCACGAAGTTTACGAGAAAACTCACAACAATGAGGACCAAAACACACACACGTACTCACCGCAATGACTGGGTACAACGTGCGAGTTAGCATCCCGAGATTTAATTGCCTCAAACTCAGCTTCAAGTGCTGCCTCCAGTGCTTTTGACTCCGCCTCACTTGCCTTGCGTCGCTCATCATCCGCCAGGGCCGCCTCTGCAGTCAATATTGGCCTCTCCTCGAACTTTACTCCGGAAGCAGCGTAAGCGAGGATGTTGGGGCTCTGGCGCGCCCGGGTCAAGGGACCGTTATGGATCGACGAGTGGGAATTCAAGTTCTTCTCGCGAGTAACGCGTTTCGACGGGGTAGACAAAGTATTCGATGCCGATAGTACATTCAATTTTCTCTTTTGCCCTCCTGGTCGGCGCCGGGACTGAGCAGGCTCTCCTGCCTGAATTCCAGTTCCCGCAGATGAGCTCGCCGGCGGTAGAGCTCGCCTTTTGTCCTCCATCGAGAGGGTTTTCTTTCAGCCTGTCCCCGTTGGGGTTCTGGTTCAGTGCGTTTAAATCCCGTGAAGACGGGACATAAACCATTTGCGCATATATTGCTATCGCCAATGCCGGATTTTCTGTTTCCACGAGACGTGAAATGATTTTATTGGATAGTTAGATGTTCAAATCTCTGGAAGTAGAAAATTATCTTCCGCCAATAGAATATTATGGAAACACATCGTTCATTCGTTCGGCGAGCCTGCTGAAAAAATCAACGGCCCAGCACGTTAGTGTGATTTAGCATCCAGATTCAAATCACGGGCCCAAAAAGGCCCATATCCAACACTTGTTTTCCTCCTCTTTATGCATGCATACACGCGTGTCCAACCTCATCAAGGCATACCAACCATATTTTGGGCTTACACCAGGCCACCTGCCTTTCATGCCTGAAAAGTGGAAACCACCTCCTGTAGATGGAGCCATTTTCAAAGAGCAAGGTTGTGTATGAAGTTGTCTTCCAGGAGTTCTAAATCGAGTCTGACTTTTTGTCTGCAATGCATTCCTCATCATCATACAATTTGCATGCTTTGGATAGTTTATCATGGCTATAAAATGATTTGTGGCATGATAATTCAGGTTACCAGTTTCGTTATGTCAATAGAGTATTTTTCTAACCCAACCGATCGCCAACCGAGCAACTCCTCATTGGTATTTCAATAGAGTAGTTAGTCTGTAAGACCACCATCATTTTAATGAAATTGCATTCTTCTATTAAAAAAAACACCTTAATTAAAACTGAAAGAAAAAGATTAGCCATTATTGATTTATTGTGCACTAGTAATAAGCACACTATTTGCTACTCCAAGCATGAGCTGAGCCCTCTTATTTTGATCCATATTCGACAGACACTTTCTCTTCTTTCATGAGCTTCGGCTTGTAGTCCTTGATGTGAACTTTCTCCACATTATGGTCGTCCCAACGACGACTGTGATATATGATGGCATTACGTCCCACATCGAAATCTTTGACAAACTTGTTCGCATTCTCTTTATCCGAGAGAGGAATCCTCGGATTTTGTTGAAAATATAGACTCTTGATTGAATCTGGCATGGGTTGGTCCTTCATTATGCTCTTCCAATAGTCTCCTGCTTCCTTTCTTCCATGGCTGATTGTGCCAATCTGTAACAAAGAAATGAAAGAGACGATTAGTGCATAAATTGAGCCAGAAAGGGAAGAAATTGATATGTGTAGTTGGGAAATGCTCACCGAGAGAAGGCAGAGGAGGAGGAGGAGGAAGAAAAGAGAGATGGGTTTCATGTGTCTTCGTCAACTAATTCCTCCCAGATTTCGCAAACTATGCTCTTCAATCTCCGACTCTGAGCAGTGACGTCCACTTTATAGGCCACGAACAAGGACAGAGAAGTGATAGCACATGTCTGATTATTACAAAGAGGGAAGAAGAAGATTTCTTACATTTGTCATTGTCATGCAATTGTTTGTGATGGTATGAACAAACGGTGCTATATGAGGAGGAGCAAGTACAATGTATGAGTTTGGCAGTGTGTTGCAACTGTGTTCAGTTGCAACACACCTCACAGCACCATAGTTTTTTGTGATACGCCAAACAGCTTTTGCGTTCCAACTCACCTCACAGCACCACAACTTTTTACCTCACAGCACCTCATCACACCTCACAACACTCCCAAACGCTTACAATATATGTTGAATTGTCCACGTAATCAAATTAGGTCAATTATTTTATTTTAGATTAATGTATAATGTAAACCTTAATGATTTTATATTAATATTATTAATCATCTAATATAAACGTAATTTAGATACGCCAAACGCACCTCACAGCACTGTACCGCACCGCACCACAGTTTTAAAAGTGATGCGTCAAACAACTTTTTGCGTTCCAACTCACCTCACGGCACCACAGTTTTATAACTCACAACACCACACCGCACCTCACAGCATTCCCAAACAAGCCCAATGTATCTTCCACAATTCGAATGCACAAGTGTTCCCACCCTTGATTGTTATCTTATCTCTAATAAGGTAGAGAGCCTTAAAGTCTTGAATTTGAAACCCTAAACAGACTTGGCCTATAGTGACAAAAGCACAATCAATCAAGTCAACTATGGATTAGTGGACCAAGCTAAACCATACGAATTAATGAACCGAGAAATGGGTCAAACCAAAATTTATACACATAAAATATCTCCTCGCGCAAAACGAGGGTGAGATGAGAACTTTTGAAGCATGATCGATGATAAAAGGAATAAGTATCACATTAACCTTAAAACTTATAAAAAATGGTCAATCCAGCACTCTAAGTTTTTTTATGCCAAATCAGCCCCTCAATTTCATTCAATGGTCCATGTTAGCCCTTCCGTCTCCCTACAATTAAAAAATACTGATGTGAACCTGAATATGTGACATGACATTCATTTGACAAAAAAATAAATTAAATGGAAAAGGTGACATGACTTTCAAAAAAAATCAAAAATCAAACACAAATAAATCTTCTCTACAACTTAACCTCCTCCTCCTCTTCCCTTCGCAAAACCAGATCTACAGAGACTAGATGGTCAACCGCCAGCAACCACTATTACTACCACCATCCACCACCATTATCATCAATCATTCTCTGCAACCTAACCTCCTCCTCATTCGAAACCCCTCTGAAATAAGTGTCGTTTGACTGATTAGTCTCAAGATGTGGGTTTTGATTTGGGGGTTTTCATACTTTGGGTTTTCAATTTGGGAATCGATTTATGGGATTTTGATTTGGCTTTAGGGTTCGAAGTAGATCATCTGGGTCAAGTTGTCGCTCTAGAGCTATCGGTAATGGCAGTATTGAAGGAGAGAGAGAGGAGAAGAATGAGAGAGAAGAGGAGAACATCAATTTTGGGGGTCGTCGATCCTGAGATGAAATGATTGCCGAAGATGGAAGCTTTGAGAGAGAAGAGTGAGGTCGTCGGAGATGGAATGGTCACTGGAGATGGATGTTCAGGTTTTTATGGAAGATGCCAACTTTTGATGGAAGTTGTATATCTATTGTTTTGTTGTTTGGAATAGGGGGTCGTTCTACCCTTTTTCTTAAAATACAGGGGCTTAATTGGCCCATAACCAAGAGAATAAGGGCTTAAAAGGTCCGAAAGATAATAAGTATTATGTATAAAAGCGAACCAAACTTCACAAATGCCTAAATTATCGAATCACACGTGTCATGATATGATTGGCACATACCACGTGTACGTCACGTGGAATATCATTTAAATTTTTTTAAAATGTACTTCATTACTTAACAGCCATGTCATCATAGTTTTAACGGAATATTGCTGGAAGGGTAAACGTGGCCCATTGTTGGAAGTTGAGGGGTTGGTTTGGCCCAAAAAAAAGCTGAAGGGCTCAATTGACTATTTTTAGTAAATTTAGGGACTGCCCTGATACTTATCCCATGATAAAACTGAAAACATTTTACCGATGATGAAATTCTCTGTGCAAGGATCTCGATGGGCATGTTGAAAATCATGTCCCACATCGGTTGGTTTGCACCAAATCATGTGCAATATATGGGCAAAAGCCCACTCCCTAAAAATAAGAAGACATTTTCCCAAGCATGAGTTGAACTTTAACTCATTAGTAGTTGGTGCTTTGCTCAGTGAATTTGTGGCTTCGGCCTGTAGTAGTTGCGGTTGGAAGAAACAAAACTGTAGGATAACCCAAAGCGAAATAATTATCTTATATTATTCACAAATATTATTCTGCAAATGAGAAAAATCGACTGATTATTTATTTATCAAACATTAATTGGGCCAATAGTAACAGAAAACCAAAAACCAGCAAATTAATTTTCATGCTGCAGACATAAGCCCTCTATTTCATATTGGATCCTTGCTGGTTTATGGTATTATGCATCTCCTCCTCCTCAGCTTTCAGTTTTGGCTTGACCACGTTTGTTGATGTCGCGACTGTGATATATTATGGAATTAGCCCCAACATCAAAATCTTTTACAAACTTGATCTTTTTGTCTGAAGAATGATTTTGGGTAATGAGATTTTTGATTGCTTCTGGCATGGATTGATCCTTCATTATGACCTTCCAGTACTCCCCTGGCTCCTTTCTTCCATAACTGGATTCCACAAACTATATATTAAGACAATAAGAGGCGGAGAATCAGTGTATTAATCAAGACGAATCAATACATAAGAATTGTGGATGCGGTTTTTGCATCTAAGGTAAAGGTATTGCTTGCTCTGGGATGGGATTGTCTGTTCGAGTGGGAGAAACGAGATAATTTTCTGAAATAAATCCGTGAGGGGAGAATATGAACGCAATTAGAGGTACCAGAACGGAAAATACCTTGGATGTAAAAATCGGATCCACAAGAACTAATCAAATCATGAATTATATGATGGAAATGAAATGCTTACCAAGAGAAGAGAGAAAACAAAGAATAAGAGCAAGATGGGCTTCATGTCTTTGGCTCTTTGCTTCAACCAGCTTCTTTGCTGGTTTGTCTGATTGACTCTTCATTGTTGCATTGTGGGGATTTTATAAGGCCAATACAAGGACAAGGTAGTAACTTCCATATTTTTCTCACCAAAAAATAAAATAAAAATCATTGCCACATTTTGGGAATCAATGCTAGCCTTTACATATTTATCTTTCTATTTACATTCTTAGCATGTTTAGCATGATTCAGATTTCTTCTTTTTTTGTTATCAATAATATTGATTTTAATATTAATTGTTATCTTCACATACATGTCTATTTTTATCAAGCCTCTCTCCAAGACAATACCCAAATCATTACGCCTTTCGTGCGGGTTGGAACTTACCCAACAAGGATTTTCGCTATTTTTAGCGAGGGAGATTGGAAAAAAGAAAGAAAGAAAGAAATTATTATTTTCAAAAAAGAAAATATACTAATAAGTGGAAAGGAAATAATAATTAATAAGATACAGTGTATACACAACCCAAAATAACATGTGTCCATAATTTTGGTGTCCATAATCTATACAAAATGGTCACCCACACTTCTTCTCATGCCACCTAGATTATGGACAATTACGAATATCAAAATTATGGACATGTAGTGCTTTCGACATACAACTAGATTGATAGAGCCAATTGGGCCACAAATGGGCTTTGGTCTGGGCCACCTTATGAAGCCCATGTTTCTGTCAAGTGTAGTGTAAGTCCACATTTAATTGGACTAGCCCATCAAGCTAAGTAGTTGGCCAAGGTTGAGTTGCTCTGTGTATGTGTGAAAGTGAGACCTTTGTTGTTTGTTGGCTTCTGACAAATGATTGAGACTGTCCAGTCAAAACCATTTACTCATGATCCCTGATCCTTGCCAACCCATATGTGCAAGGTCACACCTAATAGTCGAAAATCGCCAAAATAGTCTTGCCCTGGTGCAACACATTTGTACGGACTATAATCTTACATCGCTCTATATAAACCAAACAGAATAATTTATAAACAAAGCTTATACCCTCCAACATTAACAACTCATTTTCTAGACCTAAATATCATTGGCGACGATACATGAAGAATAAATCTTTGCGACCCCGATATATTCGTAATGAACTGATAAACTTAAAGAGAATAATATTGTTGGTGTGTTTGGGATGATAATTTCAACAATATGTCAGAATATTGTACAGAAAACAATTATGAGAAAAATCATCTGACTATTCATTTATTAAGCTTGAATTAGGCTATCCCTCCACAGTAACATCAATTCTCCAAAGTTCAATTAGACAGAAACATTGCAGAGAAGTTATGATCAAGGAGAAGTTTTAAACAAATCTTAAACACTATACAATAATATAAGCAAAACTAATTTTTATACTGCATATATGAGTTCTCTATTTGATATTCTTCCTTGTTATTTGATACCCATCTCCTCCTTCCCTCATCTCAGCCTCAGCTTGAAGTCCTCTCTCTGGTTTATGGTGGTCACGGCTGTGATAAATTATAGCATTAGCCCCAAAATCAAAATCTTTCACAAATTTGCTCTCTTTGTCTGAGAGAGGAGTTGGGTCTTGATGAAAAAGAAGATTCTTAATTTGTTCTGGCATGGGTTGGTCCTTCATTGTTCTCTTCCAATATTCTTCTGGTTCCTTTCTTCCATTACTGAGTCTGGCAGCCTATAACAAAGATAGAATTAGTGCACAGAATGAGCAATTAAAGATATATTGCAAGAAACTTAAGGAAGAACCCAGATGTGTTTTGATGAAATGCTTACCATGAGAAGGGAGAAGAGAAGGAAGAAAGCAAATATGGGTTTCATGTCTTTGTATTGGACTCTTAATTAGCCTCTGAATCAGATCATTTTATAGACCAGTTGCAAGGACAAAGAAGTGATTATCATATTTTACTTACCCAATAAGAAAATTAATATTATTATATTGTAAATCAGTGGGCCTTCAATTCCTGGAAAAGGATTTTCTGAGGTCAACTTAATCAGCTTGTGTATGTATCTAACTTTGTATGTATGTATGTATGCATCTGGTCAGTGATAGGTGATAAGGATCCCTGAACATATGGAAACTTGAACATCAGAAAAAGGCAATATTGTTTGTTGTGGAACTCAAATATTTCAAAGTGATATGATTTAAGACAGATTAACTGTATTTCCAGATTTCATATGTTGATCACATTTTCCCCATAGACCTCATGAAATTCAAACCAAACTACTGTCAAGGGATGATGCACATAGTGATGTAGGAATATTCAAGTTTAATTACAAGAATACCATCATGTAGGATTGAAAAGTCACAGGCTCGGAATTGTGTGAAATCTGGCCGGGTGACTCGACCAGCGTGAACGTCAAAAGACTAGTTGCTTCGCTACTAGCCCCATGCTATTTTGGTCAAATTCTATTGTTTAAACCTTCAATTAACATTTTACCATTTTTGGACATTTACGTAATTTTTGTGATTTCCTTATTTGTTACTACATATTCAATTTCCTTGTAATCTCCTAAGAGATTAATTAAGGATTTACAAAAATATTTTGAGATTTTTTTTCTTTCTAGTGAACTCCAGTTTCTTGTGTTGTAAGTTTAAACGTAGGTTTAGCCTCAGTCTTACATTTTCGAATGTGTCACATAGCATACTCTTTGAAGCAGCTAGGCCTTCTAATTTGTTGCAATCTTGGATCTAAGAGCACAAGTAAGTTGATCTATCCATTTAACTTCTTTTGCATTCAAGCTAGGTTACTTACTGGTTCTCTTCAAGTGTTTGATTGCTCATTGATATTCTGTTGGCAATTGGGAAATTATTACTTTGTGATTGATTTCTGGTCTTGTTGCCCTATGTTTGAAGCATTGAATCCTAACATTGAACAGAAGTCGTTTAAGGTAAAAATTTAAGCCCAAACACATCAAGAATATCATCTGCTCTTATCCATGGGTCCTTAGAAATTTGTTTTTCTTGAGTGGTCACAAGTGATTCTCAGGACCAGAAAATGCGTCCATGTGGAGGAAGTGGCGTGACTTTATTTATATCACTCAGTTGGTTACACTAATCACATGTGTAATCTTAGTGTTGACAATTTATGCCCATATATCTATGTATTTATTGTTCAAATTTTAATTAATGATATGTTTTGAACAATGCCTGATTGGCCTCTAACATTTTTTTTTGAAATACTTTTGAGAAATTTGTTTCTCATTGGAATCGAACATTTAACACACATATGCCTAACCTAATTGATTGTCAACCGAACCACTGAACACACATATGTCTAACCTAATTGATTGCCAACCGAACCATCTCTCTTCAATGATTCTGACATTTTTTTTTAGTACAAGTACAAATACAATATACGACACATCACCATATCAAGCCTAGAAAAGTACAGGTGTCAACAGGCCCCACACAGGAGGCACAAACCATTTTTTTTTTTGAGTACAAGTACAAATACAATATACGACACACCATCATATCAAGCCTAGAAAAGTACGGGCGTCAACAGACCCCACACAGGAGGCACAAACCAAGTCCACGTAGGGACAGACTAAGCCTACACACCTCCTGTTAAATATTTAAGAGGAGGTGAGACTAAAACCCATGAATTGAAGTCAGGGACATGCAAAGTCATTGCCACTCAATCAATGGTTCAATTGCATCATTCTGACATTTCTTGACCGGCTGTACATATTATATCTGTATAATATACGATGTGATCATGTATGCCACACATATTTGTTAACTGGACCGCAACTTCTGTCGAAAAGAATTTGATGCACGACTTCAGTGGTGTCATTTCTTCATTGCTTTGGTTATCAGTTTGACCTCTGAAACAGCACCCAACACAGATTTATGAGGTTCCCATTTCTTTATCATCGAGAAGACAACCACATTGGCCTCAGCATTATCTTAAATCTTGGGGGTGAATAGATAATTAACAGTTTTTGCAAAGTCAAATTAACTTTTGGTAGAGATAAGGTCTACTGTTGCATGCCACTGCAGGATTCCGTCGTTGATCATCCGCTGACTAGTTTATGAAAGAAAAAAAAAGAGAGAGGAATTAAATATTGGTAGACAGTGACAGAAAGAAAATGATATAATACACCACAAACTAAAGATTTCAGGAGGTTTAGCTTAGCATTAGAGCCTAGGTTGGCCTTTTTTTTGTCAAGAATAGTAGTAGTATCTCTCATCGGATTGGTATGTAGATCGGATTGTTGATGTCTTTTTGAAGCAATATGGCCATATGCGTAAGGTAGATTGCCATTCCTAGAAGAAGGTCAAAGGGTAGTTTGACGAGGGCCAAGTGTCTTGGAGAAATATGACAGATTGTCCTTTCTTGAGGAACGCCACATGTTTCCTCGAAGAAGACAAATATTTTTTTATAATTTTTTATTTCAATTAATATTTCTTCTCGGGTTTTGTTTTAACTTCTATTATTTAAGGTTGTAAACTTTCATTAGAGAGCAATTTTGATTGAATTAAAAAAACCATAGATTATTCTCTAATCCCACTTTCATTTAGTTCTTGGTGGATTGGATCAGTAGAAAACTTTGTTACAATAGTGGATTTCCCTTTCATTCGCATCGGGACACTTTTCACACAAGAACACGTTTTCTGAGCCCAAGAACCAATGCGATGGCCAACGAAAAACACATCCTCGCGGTTTGCAATCCAGAGCGGACAATATCCTTGATGTGTTTCGTCTTGAATTTTCTAACATTTTTCGGCTAAAGTCAACTTCAAATACATGTTTGTGCATTAAAACATGGATTAGTTTTTGTTTGTCAAAATTAAGTAAATCTTGTCTAGTTGTAGCTAGATTTTTTGTTTTCATCTGGTTCATGCATGTTATCTTGAATTCTAGTGTGCTGTCTAGGGTTGGATTTGGACAGAACTGTTGGCTTGTCTGCCAAAGTCAATGCCATATTTGAATCACACATGAATTTAATTATAACTCTAATAACATGGTCCATATATTCAGTTTGCCAACCCACAAAGAAAAAGTAATAAGTATAGTATTTCAATACTACATGATGATAAGACAATGTAATGATAAGTAGTCTAGAATTATATGAGGCTGAGGTTCAACATATTCCTGTCATAGATTTCAGTGGAGCTAGGTTAGGTAGGAAGCATATTTCATCTGCATTAACTCATCATGATTTAGGCTAACACAAAAGTGGAATCAATAGAGATGTCTGCTTTGCATGGAAGAGTTGAAATATAATATAGAGTTCTTACATGTGGCGCATGCATTAGCCACTTGCCGATAGTTTAGTTGATTATTATGCATAGGACATCAATGTCTGAGGTCAAAAGTTCGAACCAACTAACTGATATATTTTCTTGTGAAATCCTGATTCATGAGCTTAATCATCACAACAAGGACTTCAAAAGGATGAAACACTGTATACTGGTGTGTATTATGTTATCACCACCAAATTGTTAGTGCGTGCATGATAGTTTATATTTCTTCTTTTTCTTCATTACGATCGATATATATCCAAGTTTGTACTTTTTGAGGTGGTGTTTGTCGATCTGTACCGAACAAGGACAAATTACGCTACATGGTCAACTCTAGCAACGAAGGAACAATAATTCAGTCGGTGATATCACTGGGTTTAAAGTGGATGATGCTAAGATTGAGAATCGAATCAATTGAGAGTATTTTTCTGAGATTTTCATGGGTCTATTCACTTCCGAGGATAGGACTTAGGAGTCCCATTTTTTCTCCATGGGTTTCGACCCAATCATACTTGTCCTTAACGTTTGATAACTAGAGGTTTATGTCCACTCTACTATCTGAAGGACATGTTGGGTTGGATGATTGTTCGATAAAAATAAAAAGTGAATCTCTAACTTTTACTAAATCTATAGGACTTCACTATTACATGCATATCAGTTGCCCTCTTTTTTTTTTTTTGGGTAAGTGCATGTCAGTTACCCACCAAACTTTGAAATATGAAACTTGTATCAGCCACCCAATTTTGAAATATGAAACTTGTATTACATAAGAAAAGTCCACCACTTGGGAACCTGTTGAATAATTTGATCTTATTAATTTATTAGCAATGTGACTGCATTTTTTGATTAAATTTTAATTTTGCCTGCCTCATACCCTGAAACAAATACTACATCTAAGCTTTTATGCCTGGCTTGTTGACTCCTGAACAGATGTTATTATTTCTTAGTTTGGTTTGAACTCCATTAAAATATTCCCTAACCTCAAGCTTTTTATTGATTCCAAGAAAAAAGCAGACATGGGTTTCGGAGTTTCTTCTTGGAGCATCTTCCTTTGTGTCCTAATTGTTGTAATGGTAACTTCTACCTCCTCAGCTTAATATATATAGTTATCGTGTGGGTTTAACAACCCGAGTTTAGGTCATATCGAATGTCCAAACGACAAATTTGTAATGTGTGGTTCTCGATTAAAAAAAAAGAAATATAGTTATATTTCCTATTGTATCACTTGAATATTTTTCTGATTGCTTTTAATTTGCCATAGATTGCACAAGGAACCTGGAGGATCAGTTACAGACAATGGAAAATACAAGATGTATACTTCAGTGAACATTTTCTTTACCATAAAACACCTTAAAGTTGGAAAAACAATGGTCCTTCAAAATCTCCTCATCTACTCTCTCAGCAAGAGGCCAGTTCAATCCCTTTCTCTTCAACACAACTCCCTTACCTTCTTCAGTTGTTCTCTTTCTCCAAGGATTCTCCACAAGCCAAAGCAATAGCATAGACACTAGCAGAATGTGAACTTAAAACGTTAAACCCATCAAAGGAGAGACCGAACTCTGTGCTACCTCCTTAGAATCCTCTTCAAGCCATGTTTGTCCTTGGCTAAAAGGAATCACGTAATAAATGGTTAATCAAATTATAACATGTAATGTAAAACTTGCATGTTACCTAAAGATGGAACCAAGCGAAACACTTGAGAATTTACATGAAATTATTATGAAATATTTGAAAATTTACCTGAAATCAAAGACACGTGGTTTCTTTTGAATGCTTTTTTACTATTTGGGAATGACTAATAAACCTAGTCTTTTTTTACAGAGGAAGGTTATGGTAGACAGTTGTTTTTATAGGACGTAGGCCTCTCAAAAGGTAACAGAAGTGGGCAAAGATTTTCTCGAATTGACGGAGATTGACCCTCGAATGTAAAGGCAGAAGAGAGTTTGACAGTGAGACCCATCCGTCAAACAGGGACGAAAGTGGAAACCTAACGTAATGACATTCCACTCAAATGAAAACAATCTGTACGAATTTTATTGCACTTGGGCAAGGCCCAAAGGAAGGCGCCAGAGCCCATACATTTCCAAATATTTTGCACATTGTTAAGATAGCAATGAGAATGTGAGAAGTCCACTGGACCCTGCATTGCCCGTTCGGCAATATCATGGGCTAGTCCACTAGGTGATCTAACTGCCTTAAGTCCGTCAGTAGTGGGCTAGTGGCTAATGTTGTTAAGGCCCACATCCACTGGGCTGGCCGGTCCATTACCCTTGGAATTCCAAAAAAAGAAAAATACCTTTCCCGGCAATGCATCTGTAAATTTTCACAAATTGAGAACCAGGGAGACACAGAGATACACACCACAGCAGCTATAATGGTAGCGTCAGCTCTCTCGGCGAGCGTGAGCTTCTCCGTTTCTTCTCACCGCAGAAGCCGCTCTCGTTCCGTCTTTTCTAACAGGTATATATCTACATACGAAAGCATCTGCTTATGAGTTTTTATTGTGTGTTAATTTCTATTTATTTTCCGTACGAACAGACACTCCACGAGCTCCGTCGTCTCTTCCTTGCAAAGTCCACATGGTAATTTTCTGGCAATTGGTAGATTTTCATTTATCTGTTTGAATATTGATACATGCGTACTCATTTGCATAATTGCATACAATATGTTGTTTGCGGTTCCATTCAAGCTCGACCTAGTTTGGCTTTCAAGTTTAATTGGAGATTAATTTGGATATTTTGAGGTCAATGCCACATTGCCACTGATTTAGTGGAATATATATGTGAGCCTTGTTCTTTCAATAACTTATGCGATTATGCCATGATTTTTAGACCTTCAACTGACGTGTTCCATTAATTGGTAATGTAATAAGTTCAGACATGCAGCAATGATGGTGTCCATAATATGGATGTCTTTGAATGTGCATATGAAGTCAATAGCTATATTGTGAATGCTTTTATGCTATGAAGCACGGACACGGACACGAGTGTCGGACACGACACTGCACGGATACGCCGACACGCCAATTCTCAAAATTCTAAGGATACGACACGTCAAGGACACGACAAATAAATATCAATTAAATATATTTTTAAATTTAATTCATATAAATATCCAACTATAAATCAAAATATTATAACATCATATTAATCAAAAGATCCAAAAATAATTATTAATTTCATGCATCTAAATCTTCAATTGGATTTTCTTCAATATTCTCCATCCTTTGGTCATCAAAAATAACATCTTCTAACTCTAGTTCATCAAATGCAAATTGGCTATTTGAAGAACTCCAAAAGGGTTAGGAGTTCTAAAAGGGTTAAGAGAATATTGTTCTTTTTATCAATTTCTAAAAGGGTTAGGAGTAGTCGTTGTGATCCATTTTTAATAGGATTAGGAATTGTCAACTTTAAAGTTGACCATTTAAAATTAAATATTTTGGTTTTGGAGTGTCAGACACGCTTGCACCGCGTGTCCGACAATAAATTTTAAAATTCAAATAAATAAAATTTTGCATGGCACGTGGACACGTATCCGACACTTGTCGGGCAAGTGTCGTGCAAAATCAAGTGTCGGACACTTGCATTGGCTATCAATGCAAGTGTCCGTGCTTTCCAGCTTTTATGCATCCAGGATTGTCTAGTACAATTTCTGGGTTAGCACAAAATCTGGATGAAAAGGGTTTTCTTGGTTTTGAATTGAATGACTATGTTGTGATTATTCTTTTGCATCCAGGATTGTCTAGTATAGCTCCTGGGTTAACACTAAAGCTTGATGAGAAGAATTTTCTTGATTCTTATCCAAGGTCTACTGCTTTTCCCATTTTCCTGGTATTTGCTTCAATTGTTTCTTCCAAAATGGTCTAAAAAGTTACATAGAGGTTTGCCATTGGTATCGCAAGTTACTGACTTCTTGTGACTATCCCTGCTTCTTATGGTGAGATGCATTATCACGTCTGTTTTCACGTGAAGATGAATATTTAATCATGGAAAAATTAATGAATTCATTCGAGAATGATGTGAAACTTATAACTAAATTAGTCTAGTGGTGGGCATGGGGAAAAATTGGGTTTCATTGTAAAGCATTGCGGCTATTACATGTAACATTCCATCAATTTACCAGATTCATAAATAATAATTGACATTATCCAGTAAGCTCACATTACAAAAACATTGTTCACTGTTTCTTGACCTTCTATGTTCTGTATATAAATTTATGCTGAAAGGTATACTACTTGTTATAGAACAATCGCAGCCAAAAGTAGTAATCCTCCCATAATGCCAGCAGTCATGACTCCTGGGGGACCTTTGGATCTCGCTTCTGTGTTACTGAGGAATCGCATAATATTTATTGGGCAGCCGGTCAATTCCCCGGTGGCTCAGCGAGTTATATCTCAACTTGTGACTTGTGAGTTGTGACTCTAGCAGCTATTGATGAAGATGCAGATATTCTGGTTCGTACTTCATTCACTTGGACTCTTGCAATCAGCCTTTTGCTCTAAACGTTATAGCTTTCTTGAAAACTTTTTAACTCTCTCATACACTTTCCAGATATATCTAAACTGCCCTGGTGGTAGCACCTACTCTGTATTGGCAATTTATGATTGCATGTCGTGGGTAAGTTTTTTGCATTTTGATTTTTTTATTGCTACTGCTTTTATTATCAGATGATTGTGTTATGTTAATGATTTGTGGTGGTAAGATTGCTCCGTTGCACCCTGGACATCCCTCATTTAAACCCCTAAAACAGCCTCATAGCAATGCAAGGGTAAATCTACCTAGATCTTACCCTCCCCAAACCTGGCTGGATCCTTGTGCACTGGCCCGAAGTAAATTAGTAGCTATGTTGTGGTAGTGTAGCATTGACTGTGGGATTCCATCATAGAAAAATCTATTACAAGAGCCAGGGTCTTCTTGAAATAATGTTGTCTAAAATAAGGGCTAATTGCTGGGGTTTGATTGGTTGATGTCAATACTTTACCACTCGCACCTTCAACTTGGGTGCTGCATCTGTGATGTTAGTCTTTGGTGTGTTCTGGAATTCTGATTAGATTTTGTGTGTTTTCATAAAGCCAAAAGTGTGAAAGAAGGACTTCTTATGTGGTCAGATAAAGCCTAAAGTTGGCACAATATGTTTTGGGGTAGCTGCAAGCCAGGGAGCACTTCTTCTTGCTGGTGGAGAAAAGGGGATGCGTTATGCAATGCCAAATGCACGTATTATGGTACATCAACCACAGAGTGGATGTGGGGTAAGAAATAACTTCTAAATTGGCTTGTATACTGCATTCTAATAGATAATTGCTTATAGTTGATGAAATCAACAGCTAGAAGAAATTTACTGAAGATTGAATTTGAGACATTTTATTTTGAATACATTGGAAAAAAAGTAAGTGTGGGGATAGCAGACTATGCAATGATGGCCATAAGTGTAGTGTTTCTATTTGGATGATATGGTAAACCTCTTCTTTTCTCTTAATTCCCTCAAATTCAGTTGTTCAAATCCTTTAATTTTTAAGCAATTATTTATTTCAAATGGATAAATTTAGTTTTATGTAATTTGGGAATAGCTAATCACTGAAGTGCGATTGACGTAGAGGAAGGATCATTGAAATTGAATTAAAAACTCCATTAATAATTTTATGCAGTCTTTATATGATTTTATGATATTAATTCGTCTGAAAGGGAACAATTTAAAATGATTCAGTGATATTGGATTTTTTTTATATGTAACAAAAGTTTGACTAAATGGTGTAACTTATGAGGAGAGACTGTTTCATAGACTAACATGTTAAATTACAAGTTTCTGTGCAGGCACACATGGAAGCACTAAAACTTACCCAATGCTCACAAGTCACAACTATGAACTTACATATGCTCATGGACTGCCTTACTATAATATTGAATTAACATTTCTACGTTGTCCTGCTTGGTAAACAAATTGTTAATTGTGTCACGACACTGAATATATGAAACTGAACTAGTCATGCCTTTTTTCTTTTCTTTTTTAGCCATTTTTAGTATGTCTTGTAGAATTTTGCAAGATGATTTCTAATTTCGTGCCCACATTTTTTAGTACAGGTTGTATCTAGAGTTCCTTTCTTGACTGATTAGCTGCGTTCAAATGCATTTATTATTAAAATTTTCTACCTTCGGCTATATAAATGCATGTATCCACAGCTCTTTATTTTAATCTCTTTTTTAACCCACAGAATTATCAAACTTAATTAGTGCCAATGGGAAGTTGTGTTTTTTTTAACATTTTATATCTGTTGGGGTTGTATTTATCCTTGCCAAGATGTTTCAATCACGAAAATGAATGCTCACATAATTAAAGTAACAAAATTTTTTGGACAGCCATATTCTTCCGCACTTGAACATAGCTAGTCTTGCATACCCTTGATGACATCGCTTAAATTACAACTGCTTTCTGTATTTCTAATCTAGTTAATTCTCTTATGTTGTTTACCTTTTTATCTTGAGAATATGTGAAAATTAAATTCCTGTTGCATGTAATTGAAGAACATTGGTCATAATGTACAGTGCTGTGCATAGAGTAGGTACTTTGTAGACAAGATAATGTGTTTTTTAAACCGTAGATTTGACTAAGCATTATTGCTTGCTTGTAGGGTCATGTGGAGGATGTGAGACGCCAAGTAAATGAAGCAGTTCAATCTCGCCATGTCAGTCTCTCTTTCTGATTTATTTGCATGCTCTAGATGAGTTCTAGATGATTTCAGTAACAGCATATTTCCTAATTTTCAGACTGAAGCTCAGTAAAGGAAGTAATTTTTGGTCTTGATAACACTTCGAAGTTAAAAAATGATATTTCTCTGGGTCAATCTAAGGTTTTGGAAATGAATAGCCATTTGGGATACTGGAATGGTCAGATGTGTTAATACTTAATCAGTTAATCCTATGTGGGAATAAGGGCTCAATTTGCTTACTAAGAAAATAAAACTTCTAATGTTTCTTAAACTACGTAATATCTATGTTCTTCATGGAGAAATCAGAGTTGTATGCCAGTATGCCTGACATATATGCTAGTTCTTAAACTACTTTAAGATTTAATGATCTCAGATTTTCCAATGTTATGGCAGAAAATATTTAATAAATTGTTGTGCATCTTCCATTTTATGAAATACTTTCACAATTCACATTCACATTCACATTCACATCACTCTCTTGCATTGGCAATCTCTCCATTTTCTGTTATAATCATTGCTGTCTCTCAAGCTACTCATAAATTTTTTTAGCTGATTAGTAACATATGGTTTATTTTGCATTCTTTATTTGATACTTTACTGCAGAAAATTGACAAAATGTATGCTGCTTTTACTGGTCAACCTGTTGAGAAAGTGCAACAGTACACTGAGAGGGATCGTTTCTTATCTGCTCCTGAGGTACAGCTGCACGCCCTGTCATCCTCACCTTATGATGTATTGTTTTCTATGCTGGCTCTTCTCTTTTCTTTGCCTCATTCCATTTTCAATGGAAGGAAGGAATTTTTGAAATCGGAAACTTTTCCAAGAGCTGCTTGCATTGCTAACATTCTGTAAGCTGATATCTGATATATATTGCTTAATAAGAATTCCATTTTAAAGTGGGAGGGTGACAAGCAATAAAACAATGTCACGTCAGCGCTTTTGGATGGCAAATGTAACCCAGGGCTAACGGACACACTTCGTAATAGTTCAAGGACTTTTTTGTTCTGAAATGAAGTACAAGGGCTCAATCGACCCGGTGATCAAACTTCAAAGTTCAAGGGTCTTTTTGATTCTTTCTGTGCTGGGGAAAAGGTATCATATTTTTGGGTTCACTCATGACATATAGGTGCTTGATGGGGTGCCAGGATGGGGGAAAGAAAAGGAATCCAATTCTCGGCAGGAAAAGTGCAAGCTAGAGGTCACTGTAGAAGGCTTAGCTGCCTGCTTTTTTAGCCAATATATTTAATTTGAAAAAAGCATATCCCTTCTTCCATTTTACTTTAGCTGCTGGCTTCCAGATATTATTTTAAAATTCTGAGTCGGCTTCCAGAATTTTATAAGCCACCAAAAATTCTAAATCAGAGCTTCATCAACTACAAAAATGTTATGAATCATGATAACCTTGGCAGTAGGCAAGAATATCTAAGCCGGGGAGTCCTCTGTAAAACTGATATTTCTTTGTCTTGCATATATAGCTCTCAATAGTGTCCTGAATATCATTGGTTGTTGCTAATTTTTGGGTCCTGGATTTATCTGCAATGCAACTGCTTAGTTCTTGAGCACAGGAGTTGACACATGAAATTACTAACTACACTACTTTTACTGCTCCTCTACTTTCATTGCAGGCGTTGGACTTTGGTCTTATTGATGGTATCTTGGAAACAGAATATTGAAGCCACGCATGCCTAAGATGGTGAGGTGCTGTGGTGATCTTACGTATTGCAGGTTGTTTTCATAATGAATTAAGCAACTCCATTGTGATCCGGATTTGTAATTATATATATCCGTGCATCGCAATGGTAATAGCGCAAACTTTTGATTTTAACAAACATGGTTGTTGTGCTGCGGGTTTTATCATTCTTTGTGAGAAGTTTGCTAGAGCAACCATAATGTGGAAATCAATCTGACAAGGGGTTGAGGAATCTAATATGTTATGCTGCTGGTTAAAATTTTTGGAGAATCGGAGAGAGGTGAAGCTGGTAGAGGTGGTGTCTACGTTCCCTTGTATTTCACTTTT
Source organism: Tripterygium wilfordii (assembly GCF_013401445.1). Lineage (NCBI taxonomy): Eukaryota > Viridiplantae > Streptophyta > Magnoliopsida > Celastrales > Celastraceae > Tripterygium > Tripterygium wilfordii. The sequence goes on from NC_052233.1 coordinate 982,194, forward strand.
TATTCTCAAGGGATTTCTCAAAGTTCTGCAGAAAAAGGCTGTTAAAATATATACATTTTTTTTTTCCATTTGAAACCATCAAGTGTTTCAATGTCTCTGTTAATTTGCGTAGTCTTGGATGCAACAAGAAAATAGTGTTTTCATTACTGTTCTTATTCCTCTTAAGGAATCATAACATTCAGTTTAAAGTTCCAGCTCTTGTTGTCCATTAATTGGATACTTGAGCAAGCACATTGGTATACAGCATTTCATAAGATACCATACTTGGTAATTTTTAAGTAACAACAGACATTTTATGGTAAACTAGTCGACTAACTATGTACATATCAGTGAGTAGTTTAAAATTCACTAGGTTCTGTAAATGCTCAAAATAACTAGTAAAAGTTGTGTAGAGACTCTGGTGCCCCTTTAATGAAGCTGACTATGGCTGCCCATGAATATGATTGTAGTAGCTCAAAAACCTGCAAGATAATTATTGGAAAACCAGCGAAGCAAATCATACCACTACTTACAATATTAAACTTAGCCACCATAGACCATGCATGTCAGAGGCTTAAGAGCAATGTTAGAATAAAATGCCCTTGACGCCAATCTTGTAGTAACAATACCATTCCAGTGAGTTTACAATGATGACAAGCTGAAAAACTTCACGTTTGAGTCCCAGAATAGTTTGTGAAAAACCCGAATCCTCGCGGGATCTTCGTACAGGTTTTTACATATTTGTGAACCAAGTTTGTAATACCATTAATTACCTCCTATTCTTTCTGAACTTTTCTTCTCCCCCATGATGCTTTACTAGTGTACTTTCATCTTAAACAAAAGAAATAGCCATCACAAAAGGGAAATAGAAAACAACTTACCATAATTTTGGCGCACCATAGTGAATTTGTAAATGGCCTTTATGAGTAAACCATACTTCATGGACATCAAAGGTCCCATATGCCTATAATAGAAAATGCCCAGGACTGAGCGATCAATGTATGCAAAATATAGGGAAGAAACTCGGACAATAACAAAATTCATGTTAACTTCTATGTTCATAATTTGATGCAAAGCACATTTGAGGAAGACCAAAAGGAGAGTTTCACAAAATAACATCCTAAACTATTTAAGGTATCTATAGTGAAAAGTTAGGATTAGAGCTTCTGATCAATAATGGTGACTAAACTGACCTAAACAGACATGGAGAGCCTATATCCATTGGAGAAATGCCTCATTAATCAGACTACCGGTATAGATGGATAAACTCCTTGGTTTTTCATTTTTCATACTGCTTATGACAAACTTAAAGTCACCACCCAGACGGAATCAGAAGGAAAACATAAAGATATATATCTATCTCATTCAAACATGCATCAAGAAAACTTACACAATCTCAGTATATCGAATTCTCCACGCAGGGAAACCAAGGTGGCACCTTGCAGGTCCATAAACAAGAAGGAGGTCAGGGTCTGGCCCCTTGAAACCTGACAACAATAAATGACATTTAGCACACAGTATGGTCAAACAATAATATTTTGAAGAACATGTTGCTTCAGAACATCAAGCAAATTCACAAAGAAAACGAACCAACAGTTCTTAGTGCCTCAGTCAAGTGTGATTCAGTAAAGATTTGCTCTTCCTGCTCTCTGCTGAGTCCACCCAACTTCAAATACTCCTTAAAAAGTAAGTTTGCTGCCTTGGCCAACCCTTCCTTTCCATCAGAGAATGAAGCAAATTCTAGTGTCATGAGTTGCTGGTCCGTTAGGGATTCATTTTCATCAACATCCTGCATAAAATATATAATACGCTGGTGAGAGCTTTGGCATTAACAATGATGTGTGCAATTGCATAGTAAGATTACACTGAGTGCAGTTGAAATGCAGAACATAACACCATAAAGAACAATATCTAAAACAAACATATGACCAATTTGCTTAATTTGTTGATTATGTAACTTTGAGTAGCATGTAAATGTACCGATACTTATTTTAATATAGGCTTGAAAGCTAACTACGTTATCATCTAATTACGTTGTGTATTAGAAGCAAAAATCATATGCAACAACAATGAGTCCTAATCCCAAAAAATAGGATCGGATAATATTATATAGAAACAGAATATAAATATCCGCTGCAACATATTTGAAATTCTCAATGAACCAACGCTGGCTACCATTAGCCAAACAATGCCTGTATGTGATTGAAACCTTTCTATAAATAATGGCAAATTGATAAGACAAAAATATTACCACAAAAACAGATGAGATACCTCAAATAATTTCACGTTTTTCAATTTGTCCAATATAGATCCCCTTGACATCTTCAGTATGCCTAAAAGAAGAAGACAGAGAAAAAGAAACTGCTCAAGAAATTAGAGAAGCAAAGAACTTACTATTAGGAGAAAAGGATTAAGCATTTAGTTTCATCCTCGGGCAATCTAACCTTCTCTATCATAGAGGCATACGTGTGTCACACCAATATCTGCCAACCACTGCAAAAGCTGGACAACTTTTGAAATTTGGTAGGCATCCTCACTTTCCACTACAATGGCCAGGTAACGGAGCTTGTGTATATTGAGGGCCCGGTAACGCTTAAATATTCCAGCAGAAATAAGATAGCTTTCAAGCACCTCAGCTATATGCAACCCAAAGTACCACAAGCTAACTAAAAAATGTAGGCAATGCCACAATAGTCGAACCACGAGATTGCAAATCTGCAAAAATGTTGCAATTAAAAATGAATATCTAACTCAAACGAACAAAAATAAATATCATATAAGTAATGTTCAGCCTCAACCAACTTTTGGATGAGGTTGCATCTACATAGCAAGAAATACCCCAGTATTAGAACATTCAACAAAGCTAATAAAGAATCCAGAGAATAGTGCATTATCAGGTCTTTTTGCTCATCCATGTCATAACGTTCACATTTTTCGGATAGCCTCCACATGCAGCATACATTGGATTTGTGATATCTGGTCTGCTACTGTGAAAACCTTCAAATAAAACGATGAAAAATGTCCAACTGTAATTACTCCAGTAATGCAATCAAATAAGTTCACTTTGAAGGACAAATGGCTCATTCAAACATGAAAAAAGACACAAACATTTTGCTTCCCCTGGAAAAATATATAGCAAAGGTGATACCAAACGGACAGAACAGGAAATTGCTCGAATATACTCCCAATTTCAACGGCAAGCGAATATACTCCCAATTTCAACGGCAAGCACTATCATTCAAAATTCGATGCCCTCACAACCAAAATTGCAAACTAAAATTACACAGATGGAGACGAAAGAAGCAATAACAGCTAACGTACTTACCCGAGCAAACACTGCATACACCTTCTGCAATTCAGCTTCAAAATCCATCACTCTGTTCATTAGAAAAACAGCAATTTCAACTCTTCGACTTATCGAACAGAAACAGATCGATTCAGTATATGATTCCAAACTCGAAAAGCTACAGTCGGACTAGAAAGGTAGAGAACGATTTAAGGGAAGGGAAGAGGGGAAATGTGTGATGAGGGTAATCACCTAGTTCTCCGCTCAAAGGGCTCGTTCTGGTTGTTGCGTGGTGAGTCTCCTCTATTGAAGGTGCCGTAGTGAGATCGCACCAAACTGTCTGTCTCTCTATGCAGACCTCGCAGTGCAGTCCCATGCGATTCTAATGACATACACGATCAACGGGACTCGACTCGTGCGCCATTGTGTGTTTTTTTTTTTTTTTGAAAGGGTCATAGGCCACAGACACAACGGATGAAAAACTATCCAAATCTCAAACCTCTTGATAAATGTAGAACCATAGACCTCAAGATACTAAACAGATAACTTGACCAATCAAGCTATCTCCCATTCTCTATTGTGTGGTCGTTGGTGGTGAAAGGAGAAGGGTTTTTTTTTTAAAAAAAAATATACATAGAGAATTAGTTATGGATTGAAATCAAAGATTGAACACAGATATGTCTAATCCAATCGATTATCAACCAAATGAACAAATCTAATTGATTGTCAACCAAGTCAACTCTTATTGTTAGTGGTGAAAGAAGAAGTTAATGGGCCGTTTGATCGATTTTTCCTTCGAGTCTCATTAAATTTGATTGCATATTTCCTCCTTATCCCCACCTAAAAAATATGGTCATCATTCTTTGATTAGTCCTCATATAAAATATGGTCATCATTTTTCGATTGGATATTTCCTCTTTATCCCCACTTTAAAAATATGGCCATCATTCTTCGATTAGTCCTAAGATAAAATATGGTCATCATTCTTCGATTAGTCCTCTTGACACCATGAAGTTTTTGCTAACGGATAATAAAACCATATAATTTTGTCCTTTTTGAAAAAATAAAAGTAAAATAATTATTGCTGCGCGCATAATATAAAAGTAAAATTGAGAGTTAATTAACAATTTTTTTATCTCTGAAATTATAGTTCAAACATATCTCTAGTATTTTTACAATTCTTAAACACTTACGGGGCATTTGGTTAGTGTTTTGACGGGGGAACGAGGGTGAGATTATATATTCTTTTGTTTGATTGAGTTTTAAAGGATGTAATCTCAAACTCATTCCACACTCTATTCTTCCTTTGTGAAGAATAGCCAAGCTCACCAAAATGGTGAGAATGACTATTCTCCACAAGAGAATAAATTTTAATAAGTAAAAGACTATTTTACCCTTATTAAAAAATATTGTTTTATTTTTTAAAAAGAAAAAAAAAGATAATATGAAAATTGTACTATTAATATTCTCACTCTCATGCTCACTCTTTATTTTATTCCAAATAAGACCATGTTCATCTCATACTCATCTCACACTCATCTCCTCGTCCTCCCATGCTCATCTCACACAATGATGAACCAAATGCCCCATTAAACTGCATATTAACAATATTTGAATTGAATCGATTTTGTTGATGTAAGAGTTCTTTTTATTATCTAATTAATGACCAAATTAAAATAGTAGAGACATAATAGAATTAGGTTATTTGAATTTTTTTTAAAATTATATTAATTTAAGTTAAAATAATTTCAAAAATAAAACTTTCACTACTTTAGTATTAAAAAAAGTATTCACTTAAAATAACTTTAGTGACACTTGCAATATAAAAATAACCAGAATCAGAGAATAGGAATTCTTTGCACCGATAAATTGTTAGCATTTATCTTCATTATCTATCCCATAAAAAAAAAGAAGCATAAAAGAAAGAAAAGACACTTATCAGCAATGTAATTAGAGGGATCGGGCTATGCAATTCCCCAGAGTTTGAAATCCGCATACAACTATGGAGGTGTGCAACATCAGCTTTTTTTTCCACACCACACCACTCTGTCATATTATTTCTACACAATTAGATGCGAATTCAAGAAAATGTCGAATTGCAGAGTTCCTCCATCCCGATAAGTGAGCGATCGGAAGGCATACAATCTACATAACCATAAAGTAGTCTAAAAGTACATTATACATAAGCACCTTACACTCAGCGTCCAACTGCTTTGCCCCCAATTTTTACCCCAGTTGAATAAAGCAACAGAAAAATCAGGAATAGATCCCATAGAGAGCAAACCTTGCTAGTTTCAACCCCCATAAACTGACAGATTTACACCATTAAATCAAAACTGATAAGATGATAGATAAATACATAAAAACACTGAACATGTCTTAGTTCATTTCTACCATAATTATTGCAAAGTGCATCCTTTACCTCTATTCTACAAAGTTTAACAGCAACCCAGACAGAAGTAAGAACAATTATCCTGCAACTTTGCAGATCAACGTGAACCGTATCACAGCCCCTTTTTCTTTCTTGGATTTAGAGACCTATATTTAGCACAGCCTGCATGGACTAGAACCAAAACAGAGAGGCGGATTAAATTTTCTTTCGACAGTTCCACTCCACATAATGAGAAATTCATCAAAGAGGCAACAAAGATGAACACAGGAACTCATAACAAAAAGGGAATATGTTGGACGCAGACAGGGATATTTGACAAGGAAAAGTGCTTTAATAAGTGGCATTTTTTTTAACCATAACGATCAAAATTAGCTGAATAGAAGTAGCTGTCAGTACTTTGAGGTTGGTGTGACAATATATTGGAACTTTAGAGCCACAAAATTTAATTACAATTGTTCGTAGGCACTATATAGTTTCACAGTGAGTGTGAAATGCAGAGACATAAATTAAACTTTCTACTGTCAACTATGTGAAAAGTCCAGTAAAGAAAAAAACTGTTTAGCAAGGGGATTTACAGATAGTGAGATGATCATATTATAGTCTAGATAATGACCTCAAAATACCCGTAGCACATTAAAACATGTAGACTCTGAGAATGGAAACAAGAATCCTAGATAAATAGCAGAAATCACTTGTATGCAGACATGATCAATGATGAGCACATACAAAAACCAAATTAGCTTATCAACAATTCTAACAAACCCAAATCCTCAGGACATATAGCCTCACCCACCTGGACCGGCTTGTATTTAGCACTGCGGCTCTTACATTGATTACCGTATGCATCTTTGCCAACACTGCATAGGCTCATCGCAGTTTTTCAGTGTGTTCTAACATGTTTAAATTACTAAAATTCACCTCTCCCATTAGCTTAAGTTTGGGGAGAATTGGACTATAACATCGTAACAAAAGCAATAATCCAGGTTCACATCTAGCAGTTCCAATCCACCTCCCACTTCAGTGAAGTATTCTACAAGTTGGCCAACCCACAAGCTATGCACAGACTATGCACAGAATTTGTGAACTAACACAACTAATGGAATGAATTACCTAACAGAATCGCAATCATAATTCATAAGCATGCATACCAATTGAGTTCCTCTATTCAATTTAGTACTCAAAATACAATCAAGAACTTACTGGGAATTCTTACAAAAAAATTCCATAAGTTTCAGATTCTTGAGTAAACAAACTCTACAGATTATAAAACAATATAATTATTATATCTCGATGGAATCATAATTACCTATGGAGCTGCATCTTCTGAGAACCTAGCGTCAAATGGGGCAGCAGTGGAGGGATTATTTTGGGCAGAGCCACCAGCAGCGGCGGCTCCAGACCCCTGTTGAAGCTCAATCACCAGCCATCTCACGGCCTTGCTCATCTGCTCCAACCGGAGTGCAGAAATTGGAGCAAGGCCGGTGTTAGCAGCAGCATGACCCGACTTCCCACCAGCCAAGGCACCAGTGGCTTCGTCAATTAGGCTTTCGGACCCTATCCTCTGCTTCAGAGACTCCACGAATTCCTCCGCCTGATCGCAGGCAACCCTGAACAGCTCCCACTTCTGCTTGAAGTTCTCGAGGGCCATGTCTGTGGCGACCGTCTTTTGGCCTCCGGAGAGCTCCTTGATTTCGAGAACATTAGCTGCTGCAGCCACAAATTCCTGATACGCGCTGGTCAAGGAATCTACAATGTTGTCCATTTCGGCCTTCTCGGGAGCAAATCAGCAGAAGCCGAACCTTGTAATTGCTTTATGCAATGCGAGTTGGGCAAGAAAAATCAATGGCCGGTGCAAGAGTAAGAGAGCCCATAGAGCCATTCTGTCCTGGACCTGTTGGGCCAGTTTAGATTGAGCCCGTTGAGGAACTAGAAGTCAAAAGGTAAGACCCATCAAACCCTTTTTAAAAAAAGCCCATCAAACTCAATTTATAATGTTTTTTTTCTAGCACCAAGTTGGATTAATAACACTTTTCGTCACTGAATTATTTGTCTCACTCCAACTCGGTCACCATTTTTTTAAACGTTTCAACTTGAGTATCATATTTTTGGATTTGTTTCAAAATCATCATACGAGCAGTTTTCTCCCAAACGGGCAATCAACCATCCTAGTTGGCTATTTGAACAGACGAAATCTGTTAACTGTGTCAAACGTTTATTGACGGTGGTGCTGATGTGGCATTCATTTAGGCGGGTAAAAACAATCCTAAATTATCACACTCTCGCAAAATTCATCCCTAACCCTAAATTTATCTCCTTGAAATCATTCTGACTCTTTATCTTCCATAAACGAAGCTTCTGACAATCCTTGCTAACAAACCCTTGTTTCTTCAACGAAGACATCAAAACTGTGAACAACCACCACACGAGAGTAAGCTAAGAGGCATCTGTTTCTTAGGTAAGTTTTATTCGAACTAAATATGTGTAGAGTTGATTTATTATTTCTTTATTTGAGGTGTTGGGTGACACAAATCGTTGTTTGTTGGGGATTTCGGTGTAACCCGTTATGCTTGTCTTCCACTTACGAAACACTAGTTTGGATTTTTCCATTTTCTTTAGTGTTGGTGGTCCTCTTATGTTCTGTGGTTCCATTTTTGTCTCGATTGTGCTGTTTCTGTGTTCCTTTGTGGTTTGTTTTTCTATTATTTCGTTGAGTATTGATTGTGATGTGTTCAATCTTTGCAGTTAATATAAGGATACTAATGATGGAATTGCTAGCAACAATACTATTACTGAGATGGATGGTACCAGGAGAGGTGTTGTGAGGGGCAAAGGTGTTGTTAGAGGCAGAGATGTCATGAGTGGTAGAGGTGTTGGAATGATTAGAGGTGCTGTGAGGGACAAAGGTGGAGATGTTCATTCAGGTTCAAGCAAGCCTTGGTTGGGAACATGCAGTATATTGGAGATTACACGCCATGGTTCAAGTTTCCCTCCTAGAAGATTGTTTCCAGAGGCATTTGATAAGGGCAAACAACCAGCCACCAGTCCTGGAAAAAGGACCAAGGAGAGTGCCATGAGGCTGCCAGAAACCATTTCTACTCTTGAAGCTACTACCTCTGATTCCAGGTACATAGTAATGATGAATTATACTCAAGAAAGTGTCACAAGACATGAAAAGTAGTTTACTACTTTATTATGGATGCAATGGTAGTTACTATGTAGGATAGCATGTTTTATGATGTTGGAATCTGCAACTATATGTATTTTGGACAAGTATGTGCCAGTTGGTGTTTTGAAACATGTTTTTGCAGGACGTTGCTACTAGAGACAACTTTCTTTTGGTGATACAACAATTGAATCTTACGTGTACTAGAAGGTATTTGAATAGTTAAGTCAATACTTTCGAAATTAGAAAGAAATCTAATCCTACCCAATTCTCACGTACATTTGCTTTTCATTATGGGATGGTGGCTCCACTCCATACCCGACTCAAATATTTTAAATTGTTTTCAATAAATTTATTATATACACAAACATATATTTAAGTGCATGGCTACACAAAATACCCATTCTCTCGAATTTTCTACAACTACAACTGATAAACTCCTTCTTTGGGTCACAAAGTACTTTAAACTCTCTATCTTTTACGTTATGAAGGCAAACAACATATTCATGTGTGGTTTGAGTTTCATCCTTCATTTTAAACACCATTCTTAATGTATGTTGAAGGTGATTTTGAAAAAGTGCGATAATTGGTGACGTGTACCTTTGTGTCGCTTGTTGTAAAAGAGGAGAATCATAGAACTCCACTAGAGGTACCCTTTGGCGAGCTTTAAACTCAGCCTCCAACTCTTTCTCACGCTTCTGCTCAACCACTCTATCAAAATTTTTGAAAAAATCGGTGATAGTGAAGTTACACTTCAAGTAGTCTTTCAAGTCACTAGTCAAGCTTTCACTAAGTTGTGTGCTTCGTATACCCAACGTAAATGCATACTTCATGTAGCATCTTGCCCGTTTCTACTTCGAACTATACATACGAAGTAACCACTCGTTATCCTTCAAACTATGTTTCTCAAGCAACATCTTCCATTGCCTTTCAAATTCAGCCTCCTCGCCATATTCAAACATAAACTTTTTAAGTCAGTCAAAAATGTAGAACCTTCTTTCATTCACCAATCCAAACGCTTGATTCCATTTTGATTTAGATGCCAAATGCATAACCCATGTCGTGTATCAGGCCACACTCTTTGCAATGCATTCAACATAGCAACATCTTGATCTATAAACACTGTCTGAGGCCTCTTACCATCATGAGCCTTCAAGAAAGTTTCAAATAACCATGCAAACGAATCAGCAGTTTCATCATACATAAGAGCACCACCAAAAATCATCATTTGCCTGTGATGGTTAAAACCAACAAATGCACCCAACGGTCTTAACTCTTTGTTGGTGTCATACGTAGTGTCAAAGGTGAGTACATCCCCAAAGTCAATATAATCAACAATCATTCTTGAATCAGACCAGAATATATTAGTGACTTATTCATCACTATCAAATTGCATAGAATAAAAGAATCCAGGATCCTTCATTTTTTCTCCTCAAAGAGTTTCACAATATTTCCCAACTCACCATATGCCATATTTTTTTTCTCTCTTGATCACAAATAACTCTTTTGATCTTCCATGATGAACCCAAGTTTTGCCCTCCCCCTGCTTCTTTACATAATAACTCATGGGTTGCTCTAGGAGTGAGTCCAGAATCGCTAGCCAACTCAATTGCCAAACCATAAGATGCACTCACTTCTCTGTAGGATCTTATCATATGATGAGTCTCTGGAGGCTCAAGTTCATGGTTGTGTTCCTCAACAAAATTTTTCATCTTGTATTTCTGACTCCCTCTGTCCAAAGCTATGTTCACCTTTACTTGGCATTGTGATCTTGTTTCCCAACTGTCGCAACCGGGGTCACGACGCGGACCGGCGTTGGAGGATGAAAAATGTTTAGAGTCGCCACCAATTGATTTAAGGTGCAATTGGACACCGTAAAGACCTGCGAACCAGAGAAAAGGGTACGGGGATCGATTGAGTGTGGGGAAGGTGTTAGGCGCCCCACAACTCCCGTTTGAAAACGGTTACCCTGATTAATTTCATGGCTATCTTATGGATACTTGCTATTTGCAAGATATAATTGTTAAAGTTTGAATTATTACTTGCAACACACTTATCAACTTATGATAGTGTTTATTTGGAGACACACTACCAACTTTTGGTAGATTTAATTTAAAACACCAACTTATGGTGTTAATGATAAAATGTCCTACCAACTTTTGGTAGGTTTAATTTTAAACACCAACTTATGGTGTTAATGATAAAATGTCCTACCAACTTTTGATAGATTTAATTTTAGATACCAACTTATGGTTTATTTAATAAAATGCCCTACCAACTTTTAGTAGGTTTAATTTTAAATACCAACTTATGGCATAAATGATAAAATGACCTACCAACTTTTGGTAGGTTTAATTTTAAATATCAACTTATGGCATAAATGATAAAATGACCTACCAACTTTTGGTAGGTTTAATTTTAAATACCAACTTATGGTATAAATGATTATTTGGAAAAGTGTCATCTATCAATTTAACCTATTATTGCCAACTTATGGCAAATTCATAAATGAAATCAAATAAGGTTCATAATTCAAATAAAGGAAATCAACTTATGATTTCTTTAATTGAAATGACCTATATTCAACTTTAAGCCTATATATTCATAATCCACACTTGTACAAATAATCCAAATAATAAATGTCGAAATTATACAAATCGACATGAATAAGATAAATTACACAATATGGGGGGGCCAAATATACACAAATTGCAATAAACCAAACAAAATCTTGAAATTGCTCAAGCCTCCATCAACTCGTCCAAATAATATCCAAGCCCGATCCCGATGGAGCCAAGCCCAATCCACGTAGCAAAATTCAACAAGAGGAAGGTCAAATAGGTATTCAAATATAATATCAAATTACTTCCATATTTAAAGATTCATATACACATATAAACATATACAATATCATACACAACCATATCATGTATGCACATATACATATATAAACACATCCACAAGCTGGTACATATACATATACAAACACAATACACTATACATATACGTGCATACACCCACTGTATATATATACACGCACAACACACACATTCACACACCACATATACATGTACACCGTATATATATACACACACATAAGCACCCGGAGCATGATCCAACAAAGATTTAAACCCATAAAGTCAATATAAATATGAACCTAACCTCAATCTTTAATAGCTTAACCATTCATCATTATCAGCATAATTTTATCTAAACCAGATTTCAAGATCTAGTATCACACGTCAGCCATCAAAACCCCCAACATTATAACCGGGCATTTCAGCAAATATGTAAATCCAGATTTCAGTATCATAAGCGAATAAGACCCAAACCAGGAAAATCATAATCAAATATCAATATCAGCTTTCAACATAGTAAGTAATCGGTATCTTCAAAGCCAAATATCCAAATCAAGTATTAAAGTCTTTATATTAGAAGCCAGGCATCAACCAGATCCCAACCAAAAAATCAGAACCAAAGAATGAATACTAATGCCAAAACCGGGTATCAAAGCAGGTTTTAAAATCAAATATAGACGAAAGACAAATATGAACACAGCATGCAAACAAATACATGCAGATCAAACCTTAAAATCAAGAGAAAACCGGCATCACCATCATGCTAACAGAGTCTCATAGATCGAGATCAGACGTAGTAGAAGGAAGCAAAACCGAAATGGGACCCGAACAATATAGAAATGGGATCAAAGAAAAAGAAGCAAGGAGATATACCAGGGATTAAAGTATGAATGGATCATTACCTTCTCCCGACTTTTCTGCTATTTCTCTTTGGTTTTCTCCTCCCGATTTCTTTCCTAGCAGCCGTGAATCCACTTCTCAAAATTTATTTTCTACTAGTGTGCGGCGGCTGCGATTATTCTCCCAAAATCTCCTCCCTGCTCTTCCTTTTTCTTCTTTCTTTTTTTTTTCTTCTACCCCCTTTTTACTCACGCCTCCCTCCTCTTTTTATTCTTCTTTTTTCCCCCTTTTTTCCTTTTCTCTTTCTCTTTTCCTTCCCCTTTTCACTTCCCCTTTTTTTTTACCCTACTTTCGGCCACTTTATCTTTTCCTTCTTTTTTATATTTGTTTTTTATATTTTTTTATATGATATATATATTTTTAATATATTTGTTTTTATTATTATTATTTTTTGTATTTTGTATTTTTTTGGCCGGACGAAACCGGGTACTACACCAACGATGAATGCTACCAATCCTCCGTTTGTCCTCCTATCTTTTACCTTCTTTGCAACAAACAAAAACTGCACTAGTACACACTCCATCCTTTTTGCTTCAATTGATGTAATCCTTTCGCACTCCAAACCCCATAAATTTCCCATACTTCTTCCAAAATTCCCAAGCTTCTGGTAAATTGACAAACTACATCCCAATTTTAGGCTTTCCATCCCCTTCTTCCTCAATAATTTTTCTGAATAATTTACTTCTTTATCTACACAATAATCCTTTTGAAAATCTTCAAAATCAAGGTACTGTGTAAAATAAACATATAAAAAACCATTACCAGTCTTGTAGTGGTTTTGCCTTGTAATCATGATCCAGTATTAGTGGGAAGGCCAATATCATTATCAGACTCGTTATTTTGAGAGAACCATTGTCTGTGATGTCGGTTCGCATATTGACATCGGCCTCCATTTGAGACATCTCCGACTTCATACAATTGAGGAGGGGGGATTCGAGTTCTGCATCTCCGAAATCGTACAATGGAAGAGGGGGGAACGAGTTTTCCAAAAGAAGAGGGAAACGACGAAGAGGGAAATGACGAAGAGGGAACGATGAAGAGGGCTTTTGGGGAAAAATCAGCTTTTTTTGTGATTTAATTTCATTAAAAAAGGAATATAAATATGCTTTAATTGCTGGCCATCCAATTGTGAAGATCAATACACACCATACGATTGAACTACAATTGGGGCTACTGTAGTGCTGGAACCCGTGTCATGTAGACTTGAGCTATGTTGGGCTACCATCTCTTTAGGCCCTTTGTCATTTTCATTTATAGAATTTAGTATTCTAATATCATATGATTATTTTAGTTGTTTAGTTTTTGACATTCACAGAATTTAGTATTACGGTGTGATCCGCTGACATATATTTGCTTTTATAATGATGAGACTTTCAGATCTGAGGGAGATCGACCTTTCTTGTTGAAAGAGAAGCCACGAACCTTGATGTAGATCCAAGTTTTAATCTCTATGTTGTTTTTCTATTTAGTCTTTGTCAACCGGTGTAAACTGGTGGAGTCCAACGATGTCCGGTGTAATATGATGTCATCTGGGAGTGTCCGGCGATGGTCGTTTTTAATGTTTATGTTCTTCTTCTTTTTTTTGGTTTAATCCTTTTGATTGTAGTTCATATTTATGGTGGCCCAAATGCCTATGAGGCTCACTTACCTAGTTTATTGGGTTAATTAATACAATCAATTGTATAACCTTTAAAAAAAACATTCACAAATTGTAGTTGTTTAGTTTTTTTTTAAATACAAGTACAAATACAATGTACGACACACCATCAGATCAAGCCTATGAAAGTACAGGTGTCAATAGACCTCACGCAGGAGGCACAAATCACGCCCTCGCAGGGGCAGACTAAGCCCTCACATCTCCTTATAAATATTCAGGAGATGAAACTAGAACCCATGACTTGAAGTCATGCAAAGTCATTATCACTCAACCAATGGCTCATTTGCATTGTAGTTGTTTAGTTTAAACATTCACAGATTGTTATTAGTGATATTTATCATAGGATAAATGTTAAATTAATAATAAATAATCATTGTAATTTTAAATATTAAATATCAAACAATAGAAAAAAGGATTTAATCGAATAAAATTAAACTAAATTTTTTTAATCTTATCTAATTGTAGTTATTCTCAAATATAAATTTGTAAAATAGTAGTTATCTATTATCCAATTAAATATGAGATAGAGTCCTAATATATCTAATTAAGAGCAGGGTTTTAGAGTAAATGGAGAGATGTGCTCATTTATATAGTCGATCAATAATTTTGTAATTTGAATGAAATCTAATCCAACCCCACATGCATTTGTTTTTCATTCAAACACCACCACTTCCTCTTGCATTCTATCAAAACACTACGTGAAAGTCCTCTTCGATTCTTAAAACCCTAAACTTAATCTCTCAATATGAGCAACAATGGCGTGAACGGCAGAGAAGACGAAATCAACAGGAAGAGGAGGCATACTAGCGATGAAATCACAGCGTTTCGAGAGCTGGAAGAAGATGAAGATAACGAATTGCTTTCTCTCTCGCTCTCGTTCCGTCCATCGAGAGGCAGGAGGATTTCGTCTCCGGGAAATTCACATTCGCAGCAGCCGTCATTGACACTGCCTTCACCGCCACGGCCACCGATATCACAGTCAGTACAACAGTCGTCAATGTCGATTATGCAAAACTTGCTCCGCAAACCACCACCTCAACTCACTCTCCAACCCTCCCCGTCGCATCAAATCTACATCCCTTCTTTATCAATGTCGTCTCAGCCCGTAGTGTACCACGAACCCGAACCCCAACCCGCGCCGCGCCAAACTCGTACTCGGCGTAACCCAACGCAGGCGCCAGGTGAAGGTAAGAGCGACACGATCCCCGCGCCCTACCCGTGGTCCACAAATCGGCGCGCAACCGTGCATAATTTGGAGTATTTGTTGTCAAAGAGGATATCGACGATTTCGGGTGAGGTTCAATGTAAGAGGTGCGAGAAGCAGTATGAGATGGAGTATTATTTGAGAGAGAGATTTGATGCGGTAGCGACGTATTTGCTGGAGAAGAAGAGCGGAATGCATGAGAGAGCACCGAGTATTTGGATGAATCCGGTTCTGCCTACGTGTAGGTTCTGTGAGCAAGAGAACAGTGCGAAGCCGGTGATTAGTAAGAAGAGGGAGATTAACTGGCTGTTTTTGCTACTTGGGCAGAGTATTGGGTGCTGCACACTTGATCAGTTGAAGTATTTCTGTAAGCATACAAGGAATCATCGAACTGGGGCTAAGGATCGTATACTTTATCTTGCATATCTTACTTTGTGTAAACAGCTTGTTCCTTCTGGGCCTTTTAATTGCTGAGTTGGGTTCATTTCTTAGATGTTATTGTCACGAGTCTTGGCTTCAGGAGTGTGTTAAATTGGTCGTAGTTACAGACTCAAAATAGCAGCGGGGGTTTGGCTTTGCCGACAACCCCTAAACCGAGATGGTTAAGACATATATTCGAATTGGGTGATATCCATATTCGAGTTCCCATCCACTTTTGCTTGCCTACCAAAAAAAAGTTGCTTTGTGGTTTTGCTTCGTTTGGGTTTGAAGTTAGTGAATTGAAGTAATGTCGTTTTGGTTTTTCTCACTCCCATTTCTTCATGGAAAATAATAGTAGTTACCACTTTTTGTCATGTATTTGTGAGATTTTCCCAAAGGGCCATATATGCATTACAAGTGTGAGCTTAAGTAAACACATTATCGTTGGAAGCATCATTTTGCGGCCGCCCAACCGCTAATTTGCAATCAAACTCTTTGCTTTAGACTTTGTTTGGATTGTAAAATGAAGAGTAGAGTAGAGTTAATGAAGGGAGAGTTAGTGAGGGGGTTATGAGAGGGAATTATCTTGACTCACCCTTACTTGGATAGGAGGTAGAGTTAAGGGGAGTTAAATTGAAATGAATGAAAAAAATTTATGCATGATTTTGAAAATTATAAACAAAATTTTCTTTCACCTTACAAACCTTTCAAATTGAGGGGTTACAAAATGTAGAGTTTGAGAGTTAAGTGAGGGTGAAAGTTCCCCCCACTTAACTCAACTCTCCCTCTTTACAATTCAAGCAAGGCGGAATAATGAATCCACCCTCCTTAACCCTCCTCACTTAACCTCTAAAACATCAATCTAGGCAAGCCCTTAGAATTTACACTATCAATTCATCTATGTGAATGTCCGTATTTTGTGCAATAATGAAGATAATGGATGATGGTGTTTCCTATTTCAGACCACGATTTTTTTACCATAAACAGGTATATCGAAATAGAGGAATGGTCAATAATGGTGTTGGTCTGGCATTCAAAAAATACCACTAATGATTATAAAATGCCGACATTGATCAAAAACGGTAAAAAAGATGTAACATGAACTGTGTTCATAAAATAACAACTTTAAATATTTAATAATTGTTCACAAAAGTTAGACTTCAACTGTATTTATCTGGTATAATCTTAAAACAACTAACTTACATAATAAAACCAACAGTTTCTCAAAGTAAAAGACATGCACTAAACCAATAAAAAGAGCTTCTTGATGCATCATCTCCTCCTCCTCATAAAGCCACACATATGCTTATGTATTGGCAAAAAAAGATCATATTAGAATGTCAATATATATATATATATGATAATCTAACTTTAAAAGGAAGCTATGGTTGAGGAAGGTCTCACATTCTCAATGATTTCACAGCCACCGATTGTTTTTTTCCCACATTTCTACCATTTTATACTCCAATGTTCTTCAACAATCATCACCAATCGGCCTCAGACACATGAGATTGTCAAACATCATCGTAACCCTTCTTTTAGTCACTATTATAGTCTCCCTATTTTTTGCCTAATGCTTTTTCCGGCAAGTCCATTATCCCTTGTTCATCTCCAATATTAAAATTTTTCTAACAATGATTCATGACACAAACATTAGTAATCACATCAATAACATTGTCATACGTATTCTTTGTAATTTTAAATTAAGCCGGACCAAATGAGAGCCAGAGGGCGTTGGTTGAGGGAAATCTCGGTGTAGTAGTGTACCCTTGATCTGAATTCTATGACACATTTCCTTCTAGCAGAATTTATGGCCATGCATGACTGCATGGAGCAAGTGAAAAAAGGTATGAAACCATGAATAATTAGGAAGAGCTAAGAATGTAAACTTGTGAACCACCATAGGTCACATCTTTTTCATACCTAAGAATTCTTTCCACTCGTAGGTCACATTGTAACAAACAGAAATCGCAGAAAAAACGACACAAAATATGCAAATGAATACCATATGGAAGAGGTGGAAGTAGCCTGGTTGTCTAGCATTGCAATGTAGGACATTGACAAGATTCTGGGGCAGATATCATAGCTGAGATGTATCTCTTGTAATATGTATCCTCAACTCCAACCACTTAGTGTTAACATCAAACCTTATCGAAGCTATTCGGCGTATAATTTGATTACCTATGATTGTTTAGGTAAACCTTACCGAAGCTAGTCGGCGTATAATTTGATTAAGGTAACTGTGGAGTCAATGTACGAAAAATCAAATTGTAGATATAATGATCAAAACTTCCAAAGCCCTAAACATGCTAGAGGGTGTTCGGAAATGGTTGAAGTAGTTGAATAGGAGGATCACTATGACTATAGTGAAAGAAGAAAATGATTTATTTGATATCATGGATGATTTTTTTTCTTAAGAAAAAGAAATTAAAATATATCGAAATAATAAACTTCATTAATATTCGGGGCATTAACACAATCAACTAACAGGAACCAAAGATAAAATTGTTTGGTACCCTTTATTTAAAACTCTAAAAAAAATAAAAAAAAAATACTATGATACCTTTATTTACTAAGAGTCCCTTAACAGACCCTGACTCTAAGCTATATCGTTATTCCTATTCTTCTTCATTAAGATAGGTCTCCACTCAAATATTTTACCAAACAAGACCTCCATGTCCTCAAGTGTTCTCCCGTGCGTTTCAGGCAAACAGAAGAAGAAGAAGATCCACGACACTATTGCTATTCCAGCGTAAAAGAAGAAGGCGCCACCAATTGTCATCGTTTTGTACATGGATATGAATGTCATTGAGAGGACTCCACTTGTTAATCTATTCGCTGCCACTCCCAAAGCCATTCCTTGTGCGCGGAGCCTCAACGGGAATACCTCTGAACTGTAAACCCACGGGATGGGTCCGAATCCCATTGAGAACGACCCCACGACTCCTAATACCGAAGCAAACGCCAATCCAACGGCCCACGACACTTTTTGATGATTGTGATCGATGACAGTGAGGCTGACAGAGAGCGCTAGTAGCGACACAATCATGAAACCGTTGCTGCAGAGAAGCAACGGGCGTCGTCCGACTTTATCAAGCAAGAATGTGGAGATGAAGATGAAAAGTGTTTTGCTGACTCCAACGGCTATGGTGGCGAGTAACTTCCCATTATTCGATGTGATGCCGGCTTTCTCGAAGATACGGGGACTATATACTACAACCGAGTCTACACCAGACGCTTGTTGGAAGAAGAGAATACCAACCCCTGCAAGTAGGATGTGACGAACGGCTGGGGTCGGATGGAGCAGCAATTCCTTCCACACGCCCTCTCCGTGACTTTGCTTCTTCGGGACCTGAACAACGTCGTCGTTTTGGTCTTCTGGAATACCAGATACTTGTTTTATATCTGCTAATCTCAGTTGTGCTTCTTCAGGTGTATCGGATGTTTTGTCGAGAACTCGCTTTGCATCCCCGAGTCGTCCTTGCATCACCAGCCACCGCGGAGATTCCGGCATGGCGAGCACTCCTAAGGCGAGGAAGAAAGACGGAACCGCACCTATTCCGAGCATGAATCGCCATCCCAAGTTAGTCGGAAGCTTCGAGAATGCGTAGTTTGATACATAGCCAAGTAATACTCCACTATTTATGAAAACCTGTATACACAAAGCATATCATTCAAATATTCAATGGAATTTCAATAACTGAAGGAATAAATCTGAATTTTGTGTGTGATGACGTGACAGATCTTAAAAAGAGTTGTATAGCTGACCTCCGGGAATGATGTAAGGAAGCCGCGAATGGAAGCGGGAGCCAACTCGGCGGTATAGACGGGGGCAATCATGAGTGCGTACCCGACGCCTATCCCAGCGACGAAGCGGCCAACCATTAGGAAGGCATAGTTTGTGGCGAACCCCATGAGAATTGCCCCGGCGAAGAAGATAGCACCTGCCAAAATTATGGTGTACCGGCGACCGATCCAGTCAGAGGTTCTACCGGCGAGGCCGGAGCCAATTAGAGAGTACACACTAATGATACCGGTGATGATTTCAACCTGTGTATCGTTGATTTTCAGGTCGTCTTTGATGTAGATAACAGCTCCACTCATCACTCCAATATCTACAACAACAAGAAACATGGCTTATATCCACAACCAGCTAAGAAATCAAAAAGGAAATTAACAAAATTGGCACCGTTTAGAGGTAACTGACCGTAACCCATCAGGACTGAAGTCATGGAAGCCAGTAGTGTGCAAGCAAGAGCATACTTGTTTCGTTTTGGTCTCTTCGGAGGGTCAAAATCTGCAATTGTTTTGGGTTCTTGGCTGGGAACGGCAATGTTTAGCGCATTTACACCAGCCATCTCTGTGAACAAGAGAGAGACAGAGAGAGTTTTACAGACGGATAAAAAAACAGTTACACTCCTTATCCATGGCTATACTATTTATAGTGCCAAATCTAATTTTAGAGATAAGAACAAAGATGATCCAAGTTGATATGGATAAGATTAGTTCAAAGACAATAGAATTCTAAGGGAGAAACAGATTTTGCCTAGAGTTTGAGTAAATATTGGAGATAAACTCTACTCTACATATCTTTTCTTTTACTCGGCTAATAGCCTAATTCATCGTAGTTTGTTTTTTCTTCTGCAAAAATTGAGGGATGGATAGAATCAAAAATCTTAACTTTTGATTAATTCTCACTTTATTAATTATAAGAAAAAAAAAATAATTTAATGAGCCAATGAAATAATGCCATGACTCTAGAAGATTGGGAGTTTTTTCTTGAAAACTAACAGAATTTTAAAATTTAAATACATAAATAACATATATATAATTTTTATTACTAAAATAGAATGTGCCTAAAACACATAATGTGCTATTACCAGTAACATAAATCATAATTCCATTTGAATTGTGCCGCTGTCAGTAGTGCATTTCTATTTGGACTCTAAAAATAGCTAAATATTATAATTTTTTAAAAGTATTAATGAGAAACATTTTTAATCAACATATACAAAATAGAAGTCTATTGATAATGAGGTCTCTAAATTAGATAAGATTCAAATTCTTAATTTAATTTTAATCAATTGAATTCTTTATTTATGTTTCTTTTTCTCTATTTTGTTCATTCATAAAGTATTTTTTAAAAATAAGTTTATAATAAGATTGATTATTTTACTAAGTAATATTATTATAATGATCAATATTAACATCAATATTGATATTTAATTACGTTTTTTTTTATTTTTGTTTATTTTTAATTTTTCTTAAAATTTATCATAGGATAAATATCAAAATTAGTATTACTTTGAGGATAAGATTTGTTATTTTACTAAACAAACTTTGAGGATAAGATTTGTTATTTTACTAAACAATAATTTTAAAAAAATTTATCTAATAAATCCTACGTTTTTTTAACTTTATCCGAACTCAAGAGAAAAAAAAATAGGTTCAAATAAATTGTAATATTTGTAGGTTCTGTGAGCAAGAGAACAGTGCGAAGCCGGTGATTCGTAAGACTAGGGGGATTAACTGGTTATTTTGCTACTTGGACAGAGTATTGGGTGCTCCACAGTTGAAGTATTTCTGTAAGCATACAAGGAATCATCGAACTTGGGCTAAGGATCGTATACTTCATCTTGCATATTTTACTTTGTGTATACAGCTTGTTCCTTCTGGGCCTTTTAGTCGCTGAGTTGGGTTCATTCCTTGATGATTTTATGTTTCAGATGTACGGTATTGTATTGAGTCATGGCTAGTTCAGAGTGTGGTAAATTTGTCGTGGTTAATTAGAGACACAAAATAGCATGCAGTAGGAGTTGCTTTCTGGTTTTGCTTCGCCAACAACCCCTCAGCCGATCAAGATGGTTAAAGGTATGTATGTTCGAATTGGGTGATACCCAAATTCGACTCCCAGTTCCGAATGTCTAAAAAAAATTAGTGAATTGAAGTACTGTCCTTTTAGTTTTTATCACTCCCATTTCTTCATGGAAACTAATAGTACTTATCACTTTTTGTGATGTATTTGTTCTGGCCGTCTTTCCTTTGAAGACAATGAGCAAATCAACGTGGGAAAAGAAAGTTGATATTTAAAAAAGAAATGAGATTTGTCTGATGAAGATATTATTATATATAGCATTTGGTAGGAACTCCTTAATGGCTGCCACTTTCTCCACCTCCTCCAACAATTTTAGACGATGACTAAATTGTAACAAGCCCTATCTTTATTGAAAAATAAAAATATGATGTCACAAAATAAAAGTATGATGTGATGTGACAAACCTTCTAAATCATTGAATTAAAGACTCTCATATCCTAAATGAATTGTGAATTACAGAGCCTCGGATCCGATTTTGAGATTTGGATGGTATTTGGGTTGAGGATGAAATCCAGATTGTAAGCGATACACATATCAATTTAAGGCTATGAAGATTCGGCCTTTTTCGTTTTGGTAAGCCCAAATATTGGTGATCCCGATACCAATATCAATTTAAGGCTATGAAGATTTGGCCTTTTGTCGTTTTGGTAAGCCCAAATATTGGTGATCCCGTCATGAGATGACCGAGTGTCAGGCTGCCAACTTCATGATTCGTGTCTGCACCGATGCATACAACAAGTGACAATAGCTGGTTATGAATGGACATAATATCTGCAGCAGGGAATTGAGAAATCGAATTTTGGAGTTGGAGTTGTTAAATAATGAGTCATATTAGAAGAATTATTTAATACCTAAAAACTCTAAGGAAATGGGAAGTTATGCGAGAGGAAAGCGTAATGCATGTACCAATCAAGAGCAAAGCCAGCAATTGATGTTAGGGGAACAGTTTGAAGTTGACAGGGGTTCGGGGATAGAACCCTCGGAATTTTTTAAAGACTATTTACAATATATATTACACCTATTTAATTGATAACACATTTTATTGAGATTAATTATTAGGTATTTAGGTTTACCGAGAGTTGAGAGTCTTGAAATGAACTTACGATATAGACAAATATATATGCACTTACTAAAATATACATATAAAAATATATAAACACATAAGAGATATATACAAATATGTAGTAGTGTATATATATAAACATATATATATATATGTAGTGTGTGTATATATATATATGTGTAGTGTGGGGGGACCACATCATTTTTAGGGGGGTTGGGTGGGGGCTACAGCCTAGTGTAGTCCCCTCCCTCCGTCCTTGGTACCAGTTGAAAATATTAGGTGACTGGTATAAATCTTAGGTTTCTAGTCAAATATATTACTTGAATTCTTATATTGTAAACACTTGTAGACTATCTATATAGTGTTAGGGGTTGGGTTGGGGAGGGGGCTACAGCCTAGTGTAGTTCCCCCTCCCTCCGCCCTTGGTACCAGTTGAATGTACTAGGTGGCTGGAATAATTAACCCTAGCTAGGAAGAAATTTTATTCCTATAAGTGTAATATCTCTTGACGAATTTCCACTGAAGTATAGGGGATAAAGATCGTAGAAAAAGGGAGAGTGGAAATTTGGCTTCTTTGTGACCCTGTGGTGGGGTTCCTGCTAGGTTTGTAAAGGTACAATTTCATATCCATCTACTTCAAACCCATGACTCATTAAAGGTATATATTTGTAGTCATTGGAAATACTAACTACTGCAAGTCATGGTGTGGGTTATATATAAATATCCAATCTCTCTCAACCGATAAGGACTTTTAAGGACAAAATAGTGCGGGCAATAGGCCCATAGCGAATATTATCTTTGAGATGTTTGGATTGGGATTTATGCAGTGCTCTCACATGTATGTAAAGACTTGATCCTAAAAAGATCTAAACCCATGTCAACTTGTTGGCCCTCTATAACCGAACCCACAAGTTCGGGGGAGTGGTCACACTTGTATCCCACATCGATTAGGTATAAGTCATCAATGTGGTTTATAAGTAAAAATCAAATTCCTTTCAACCGAGAGGACTCTTTTAAGAACAAAAGTTTGCGGGTATTAGGCCTAGAGCAAATAATACATTTTTGAGTTGTTTGGGTTGGATTTTTGGACAATGGAACAGTGAATTTGCTGATTGCAATCACATTAGTCACTGATGGATTTTGATGCATTAAACAAGATGTTGCGGCAGATATCATCAGCAAGAATTGCTGATACTTGCTGAGATGTTTCTATTGTAATTTGTATCCTCAAGTCCAACCATTTAGATGGTAACATCAAACTTTACCGATCGAAGCTAGTCGGTGCATAATTTGATTATCAGGGCCGGCCCTAGTTATTTTGGTGCCCAAAGTGTTACGATAAAGTGATGCTTTGTCACAAAAAAATTTGTGTAAAGTGAGACGGTTCTTATACAAAGTGGGATGGTACTTACTTGCGATATCTAGTGAGAAAGAAGAGAGGGAGAAGCAGGGGCAGATTTAGAAAAAGATTTGAGTGGACTTGATTAGTGGTGGTGCAAAGAATTTATAGGAGATGGCCAAAAGTTTGGTAGAGTTTCAGCTACCCCCAATTTTTTTAAGGATTATTTACTGATATATATGTCAATAAAAAGTAATCAAAAAAAATTCACATATTAATATGAGAATGAAGTCTTACATTGTCAAATTAAACAATTCGATCTGATTAAATTCTAGTTAAAATCTCAAAACATAAAATGATCACATTTTCCCTTACGTTATATTTGTTTAGTCATGGGAATGAGAACGAGAATGAGAATGGGAGCAGGAACGGGAATGAAAATTCCTTAGATTCTGATGTTTGGTTGGTGAAGGAATTGTGACAGGAACATCATCGAGAATAATAGATAAAAGACTAAATTATCCAAATCTTCCTTAAAAAAACTAACACAGTTTTAGGCGTGAGATATGTATTTTAGCCAAATTTGTCTTAACCATATGGGATCCAGATTTTGTTAGTCAAGAGTATTATATGGGTTTTGCAATTTGGGCTTATGTCATGATAATATAACATTTTGTAATTAATGTAGTAGCGTCATCAAACCAAGCAATTTCCATGAATGTTGAGTGTCACTCTTTGATTGGATAAAATTTGAGTGAGATTGACTAGATGGATTTCCTTATCTTATCCAGCAATGAAACCCAGAAGCTTCCAAAGAGGACTCCTTGCTTGTTCATCATCGAGCCTCCATTAACAAGAACTCATCGAGCCCCTATTATCAATAACTCATCCTCTTGGCCAGGCGACTCTGCAAATCCATTTTGCTTGTCCAAGCTCGGACCTCGGTTGACTTGGATATCGACTGAGAGCTAGGGTATTCAAAGAGCATATATGCAAAGGGACAAAATTGTCATAACCTTATCAAACAAGTTCCCATTCTGCCGGGAATACAGAATTCCTGAGGGTGAGACGGGAATCCTCAATTCCGGAGATGAGCAGAACATGGATCAATTCCAGAATGTTGTATGTCATACCAAACGATGGAATTCTTTTGGAGAATGGAATTGAACGTTCCGTTCAGAACGGAACGGTCATACCAAACATAGCGTCATTCACCCATAAATTCTAGTGTCCACTATTTTTCATGGTTATGACATTTAATAGGTCATTCGTAGTAATTCATGGGTGGTTGAGAATAATTTCAAATTTGAATTATAAATTAATTATTTTCATCCCAATCACTCATGATTCATGCACGCATCGCCATGGATTGAGGTATCCGGTTTCTACACTATTGAAGAATTAAAAGAAAATTATACAAATAAGAAAAAAAAATTTAAAATGTTGAAATCATAATCTTCATTAATGTGGGCATTAACGCAATCAACTAACAGGAACCAAAAGATAAAATTGTTTGGTATCCTTTATTTAATTTCGCATTGACAAGAAAGTGAGCATTAGTTACCATTTAATAGTCCCTTAACAGACCCTGACTCTAAGCTGCATCGTTCTTCCCATTTTTCTTGTCCATTAAAATAGGTCTCCATTTAAAAATTTTACCAAACAACTCCTCCATCTCCTCAAGTGTCCTCCCTTGCGTTTCCGGCAAACAGAAGAAGAAGAAGATCCACGACACTATTGCAATTACAGCGTAAAAGAAGAAGGCGCCACCAATCGTCATCGTATTGTACATGGATATGAATGTCATTGAGAGGACTCCACTTGTTAATCTATTCGCTCCCACTCCCATAGCCATTCCTTGTGCGCGGAGCCTCAACGGGAATATCTCTGAACTGTAAACCCACGGGATGGGTCCGAATCCCATCGAGAACGACCCCACGACTCCTAATACCGAAGCAAACGACAATCCAACGGCCCACGGCACTTTCTGATGATTGTGATCGATGACCGTGAGGCTGATCGAGAGCGCTAGGAGCGACACAACCATGCAACCGTTGCTGCAGAGAAGCAACGGGCGCCGTCCGACTTTATCAAGCAAGAATGTGGAGATGAAGATGAAAAGTGTTTTGCTGACTCCAACGGCTATGGTGGCGAGTAACTTCCCATTATTCGATGTGATGCCGGCTTTTTGGAAGATACGGGGACTATATACTACAACCGAGTCTACACCAGACGCTTGTTGGAAGAAGAGAATACCAACCCCTGCGAGTAGGATGTGACGAACGACTGGGGTAGGGTGGAGCAATTCCTTCCACACGTCTGCTCCGTTACTTTTTCGCTTCGGGACTTGGACAACGTCGTCGTTTTGGTCCTCTGGAATACCAGCTGCTTCTTTTATATCGGCTAATCTCAGTTGTGCTTCTTCTGGTGTATCCGATGTTTTGTCGAGAACTCGCTTTGCATCGCCGAGTCGTCCTTGCATCACCAGCCACCGCGGAGATTCCGGCATGGCGAACACTCCTAAGGCGAGGAAGAAAGACGGAACAGCACCTATTCCGAGCATGAATCGCCATCCCAAGTGAATCGGAAGCTTCGAGAAGGCGTAGTTCGATACATAACCAAGTAATACTCCACTATTTATGAACACCTGTATACACAAAGCATATCATTCAAATATTCAGATCAATAACTGAATGAATAAATCTGAATTTTGTGTGTGATGACGTGGCAGATCTTCTTTGTTTTTTTGGATAAATCTGAGTTTTATTCAAGTTATTTAAACAATAAACAACAAAAAAAAACCAAATCCTCACAGTAAGCGGACCTCCGGAAATGACGTAAGGAAGCCACGAATGGAAGCAGGAGCCAACTCGGCGGTGTAGACGGGGGCAATCATGAGTGCGTACCCAACGCCAACCCCGGCGACGAAGCGGCCCACCATGAGGAAGGCATAGTTTGTGGCGAACCCCATGAGGATTGCCCCGGCGAAGAAGATAGCGCCTGCCAAAACTATGGTGTACCGGCGACCGATCCAGTCGGAGGTTCTGCCAGCAAGGGCGGAGCCAAGTAGAGAGTATACGCTAATGATACCGGTAATGACTTCAATTTGTGTATCGTTGATTTTGAGGTCGTCTTTGATGTAGATAATAGCTCCACTCATCACACCAATATCTACAACAACAAGAAGAAACATTGCTTAATTATATGCACAACTAGCTAAGAAATCAAAAAGGAAATTAACAAAAAAAGGCACCGTTTAGAGGTAACTGACCATAACCCATCAGGACTGAAGTCATGGAAGCCAGTAGTGTGCAAGCAAAAGCATACTTGTTTCGTTTTGGTTTCTTCGGAGGGTCAAAATCTGCAATTGTTTTGGATTGTTGGCTGGGAACGGCAACGTTTAGCGCATGTACACCAGCCATCTCTGTGAACAAGAGAGAGTTTTACAGACAGAAAGGAGAAAGAAAAGAAAAACAGGTATACTCCTTCCCTTGGAGTCTCCATGGCTACATTCTTTATAGTGCCAAATGTAATTTCCTTTTTTAGCTATCTACAGCCAGCAAGGAAATAATCTTTTCATCCGTTTTAAATTTTTTGAAAAATTATAGTGCCTAATTTCATTTCCTTTTTTAGCTATATAGAGCCAGCAAGGAAATGATCTTTTCTCCTTTTTAAAATTTTAGAGATTTTTTTGTTTGAGGAAATTTTTGAGAAATTAATGGAACATGATCTATACTTTCCCCTTTTCCTTATATTAATTAATTAATTACCTACTGTCTCACCATATATAGAATAGTCAAATACTATCTTATGCCAAAATTAATTCACTTTCTTATGTTGGTTGGTCCCACCAAATTTTTTTCTCATTTTATTCATAATAAACCCCTATTTGAACCCAATACCCCCCACCAAATTAAACATAAGATGGGAAAAACTTGATGGTACCAATTCTTACCTTTAAAAGTGTATTATTGTGGCCTAAGATAGTCTGTAATTATTTTATGTAAAAGGTAATATAGTAGGTAGTCATTTAATAAAAGGTAAGATAATGCGTTTGTGGCAGATATCATGTGAGATGGGATGGCTAAATATATCCAAAGGTCTACAAAAAAATTGGATAAGATTTCAATCCATTTTTCTAAAAACGGTAGTGATATACATACATAGGATTGGTGTACATAAAAGATACATAATGATGTGGCTGCTGACTGTATATGCTGACTAAGCAAATTCAAAAATCAAAAACCAAACCCTACAAATCACTTCTCTCTCTCCTCAATTTTACTTTTCTCTCTCCTCTCTCTCTTCTTCTCCTTTCTCTCACGCGATTCTCTCATTTCTCTCACGTCCAATAACGGACCTCTGCCGTCCGGCCACCGATATGAACGCCGTTGCAGCCAAAAGAAGCGTCCGGCCACCAGGAGCAATGCCCAGCCACCACTTGACGTCACCGGTTGTTGATTTTGTCGGAAATCCACCATGAAGCCATGGGTATCCACCAAACAAAATTCATAGATCCGGTTGATTCCGATGTCGATTTGACAGCCCGACACCACCAATGGACTCCCCTACGTGAGGAGCACTTAGCCCACCCCTTCGTCGACCGAAACGGCCACCGGAATCGGAGACCCACGTCGAAGGTATGTTCCAGTGCGTTATTACACTATACATTTGGCAGTGTATTTAGCATTTTCTGTTGATTGAACATCTTATGGATTACTTGTGAAGCTTGATAGTGGGTTATTGCACTGTCATAATGAAAAGTGTAATTATTTTGTTTCATGGTTTGTTTCTTGCCTAGCTTACCAGAAGATGTATTTTGCAAATAGTGTATTTAGCATTTAGTGTATTTAGAACATAGTGTATTTAGCATATAGTGTATGTTGCTGGGCTGCTCCTTTTCATGGTGTCCTGGATTGGTGAATTCTTGGTTCCACAAAATATTTGATT
Organism: Tripterygium wilfordii; assembly: GCF_013401445.1. Taxonomy (NCBI): domain Eukaryota; kingdom Viridiplantae; phylum Streptophyta; class Magnoliopsida; order Celastrales; family Celastraceae; genus Tripterygium; species Tripterygium wilfordii. Next base: position 1,011,280 of record NC_052233.1, read on the forward strand.
ACACTTTCATTTTAGTAATGCATTTGTTTTATACAAAACCAAAATATTACATATATTGTAAGTTCCCATAATGTAGTTGCATTGAATATGTTAGTTTCCTTGCTTGATGGGTTTGATTGGTTCACTGTCAATGTGATAATGTTTTTAACATATGTTCAATGTTGTCTTTTTTTGGGTATACTTTGTTCGTAAATTTTTGTATGTATGAACAATGCTAGAACTACACTTTCATATTGCCTAATGTATTTATTGTGAGTAATTTTAAGTATGGACAAAGCTAGTAAAATTTATAGTTATGAACATTGATAGAACTTTTTGATGTCCTCTTATCTAGTTTGATATTCTTGTATTGGGATATTTTTTGATTTGATTTTTTATTCCCTTAGGTTGCAATTTCTCCTGGTTTGCTCATTCTTACCCTTTTGAAGTTGTTTGAAGGACTTGATTAGTTTGAAGGTGTTGGTTCAGGTCATGGGTATATATACAGAGTTAAATACACTTTGAATTCGCAATGTAATTATGATTTTGGTGTAAATTCATTTTGATTTACATTGTTGCTGCCAGACAAGGTAATTGAGTTGTTATTTACAATTATAAATGAGTTTGTCAAGTTCTTTAGTAGCAATGAGCCATTGGTGATTAAACTTGTCATTGCTTATTTATTTAGCTTTCCAATGGCTTATTACACTGTGCAATTGACAGTGCAATTGACAGTGCATTTAGCTCTCTGGTGGCTTATTACACTAAAATCGACATTTTATTTAGCCCAGTCCATTATTACACTGTGCAATTGACAGTGTATTTAGTCCAACAAAATCTTAATTATCAGGATAGGGAGTTGAGTTCAAGTTTACTCGGTGTGATAGAGACCCACATAAAATGTTGTGTACTCATCACAAATAGAGCCTATTGAGAGAGCAAGCTCGTTAGAGAGAGAGATGTCGAACGAAGTCAATGAAGAAGGGCATAACCATGGGAAGGACTACGTGGATTCTGGTTTGGGGGGGGGGTTTGAATTTCTTTTTGATGTTCTCTTATCTAGTTTGATATGCTTGTATTGGGATATTTTGGTGTAATTAGGATTTTGGTGTAAATTCATTTTGATTTACAATGTTGCTACCAGACAATGTAATTGGGTTTTTATTTACAATTATAAATGAGTTTGACAAGTTCTTTAGTAGCGATAAATCACTGGTGATTAAACTTGTCATTACTTGCTTATTTAGCTTTTTAGTGGCGTATTACACTGTGTAATTGACAGTGTATTTTGCTCTACAGTGGCTTATTACATTGTAATCGGTAATGTATTTGGCCCAATATGTTATTACACTGTGCAATTGACAATGTATTTAGCCCAGTGATTTATTACAATATGCAATTGACACTATAATAAAATAACAAGTCACCAATGACAGAGAGAAAAAAATGAAGAAGTAAAAGAGGTGAGGAGAGAGAGTAAGAAAGTTGGAGAGAGAAGAAAGAAGTACAAAAAGTTAAAAAAAGAAAAAGAAAAAAGCAAAAAGGTGGCTTGATGAGAGAGAAGCGGGAAATTGAATGTAAGATATAGAGTTTTTAAAAAATAATCTATGTGGCATGCCTAATTGGCATGCCACATAGATTATGTATCTTATGTACCCCATATATTATGTATCTAAGTCATTTTCCTTCTAAAAATTAAAAAAGGGCAAAAGTTATTTATTTGCTGTCTGTATCTATTTGTAAATATATAAAAGTAGAATATACTTAATCTTTTTTTTTCCTTCCTAAACTTCCAAGTTTTTTACCCCATTAATATTTCTATTAGTTAATTTATATCTCTCTACCAACATTTCAATTGAAATAACTAATTTATTCTCTCACTCAACATCTGTAATATTTTTAAATATTTTAATAAAAAATAAAATATAGATGATAATAAGATATAATATATATTAACCGACAAAATGTTTTTTCCTCTAAAATTATATAAACCATAAACTTATTAAAAGATAAGACTATTTAATTCTTATCATGTCTTGATTGGTTACTCATGCATTGGAAAGAAAAAAAAAAATAGGTTGGGAATAGAGATAGACGTTACATCGAATTGTGTCACTACATCGAATTTACCATTGAGACAGAAAATTTTATGATTTTTTTTAATGGTCTAAAAGACCAGATATCATTGAAAAGAAAACTAGACAAGAACAGATGGTAGACACCTAGCTTAATATCCTCCACACGAAGTGGGAATACAAATTGTCAAATACAGTACGACATGAAAAAAAAATCCCAAAGGTGTGGGAACTGCTAAATATATCTAAGGGTGCATTTAGTAGAGAGTATGGCTGACAGAGTATATACTGGAGTATATGCTATTGATATATGTTAGAGTATACGTTGATAATGTGTTTGGTGAAACTATAAAATACACTAATTAGACATAGAATGAGTTAATTGAACTTTTCATCATTGAAAGATACTCTTTGTTCCAACTCAATCATCCAACCTCACCATCTCTTTTGCCATTTTAGTCCTTCCTTGGACGACCTTACCCAACGATTGTGAGTTCTTCGATTTGGGTATTAGGGGTTTTAAGGAGTTCTACAGTTCTTTTTTACTCATATGTTCTGTTTTTGTGATTTTTATGAAATTATTTGTAGGTAATTTGTTTTTTTGTCCTTATATGCTTGTAGTTTGTTGAAATGGAACCTTCTGTTGAATGTTCTCTTGATGATGGGGATGATGATCTCCTTAATGCATATATGACATCCTTGGAAAACAATGTTGGAGGTTCTACTGTTGGCAGTTGAGATGGTGGTAGTGGGGATCGAAATGATGGCAGTGGAGATACTAGCAGTGATGGGAGTGGGTATGAGGAAAGTGATGCCGATGGGCATGGAGATAATTGCAATAATGGATGCAGAGGGGAATGAAGATGATAAAAGTGGTGATGATAGCAGTGGTGGTCATGGCTTGGGTGACATTGACAGTGATGAAGATTTTAAAGAGGTGCATGAATCAGATAATGAGGACATATTGCTCTTTCAAGATGATGGTGACAATGGCATTAGGAGAAGTAAGGTTGGATTTGTGTTCTGGTTCAGAATTTTGATATGTTCTATTGCATAATATTTTTCCAATGTGGCATGTATATTTTTTTTCACGTGGCATTTTTTATTTCACATTGGCGTTTAACATGCCAAGTAGGATGTGACTGCCCGTTTTTGCCAAAATCTATCCAAATGATGAAATTGAAACAAAATTGAACTTTGGATGACTGAGTTGAAACAATCTGAAATTGGATGACTGAGTTGGAACAAAGAGTATCTTTCAGTGATGAAAAGTTCAATTAACTCGACATAGAATATATGATGGTCAAATTACCTAAAAGTACATTAAATAATAACAAAATAATCTTATTGTGAGGGGCAGATGTCGTAATTGGACTTTGCATAGTGTATAATGGCAGTTGTCGATGGGCCGGCTTTCATTCATGAGTATTTGCTGTCAAGAGTGCTCTAATAGAATAGAAAAAGGCAAAAAGCAGTAATAATAGGCCTAAAGGCAAGAAACAAGATAAGATAGTCTAATAGAATAATAGTCCATGACCCACAACTGAAGGCCTAGGGTTCCAAAAGACAAGGGAGAAGAAGCTTCGAGAGTTACTTAATCGCAAAGATGGAGAACCTTAAGACCAGAGAAGGAGAAGGCAACCCAAGACAACCGAATATGCAAATTAAGCTTCAACAACCTGAAATTCAACTTAATCAAATCATGGATTACTTAGGAAGAACTGCGGTCTCTAGGTCATTAGGTCGAACACTAGGGCTCTGTTTGGTGGAGTGGGCCGCGAAGCGGTCCAGCTAGCAGACCCGATCTCGAGAACCGCTTCACCAAACAACCCTTACCATTGGGTGATACCGCCCGCAAAACAGGATGGTATTGGTACCTCCTTGTCAAAAAATGAGCTTTTCTGGGGTGGAGGGATGCTTTTTTTTATTTTATTTCTTTAATGTGGGACCCACGTGAATTCCACATGTTTTAAGTGATTTTTTTATTTTTCATGTGGGACCACGTGGATCTCACATACTTCAAGTTAAACTTTTTATTTTTTTATTTAAAAACTATGGGACCCACCTGTTTTAAATATTTAAATAATATTCATATAAATTAAATTAAATCCTTAATAAACTACAAAATGTGCTATTATTGTATTTAATTTTTAATAAATATTGTATTAAATTAATAACACTAATGAATTATTAATTCTTATAATAATTTATATTTATCCATTTATAATTATATATATTAAATTGTATTTATTCATTAATATATTTATATAATTCATATTATATTATAATTTAAATATTAAATTAAAGTAATTATAATTTTTACCCAATAAATTATACTTATAAATTAATAATAATACAAATAAACATATTTTACACAACCTAACCGCTAACAACAGTTAACAGATTCACCAAACACCTCACAGCTTATTTTGGAGCTTTAAGCTCAGTTTTTTTTTCACAGCTTAATAGTTAGCATTAAAAATCAACACAATCACTTTACCAAATGAGCACTAGATGTGCCTTCTTCGTGCTCGCTCTGATCGGTACCCGGCAGCCCCAATTCTCAAGCACCACACCTCCACTTTCCATTTCTCTAAGAACAATCTTTGATCACACAAAACCCTTCTCGATTCCTTTGTCAAGTTTGTGTTGTCTTGTGTGGATGAGATGACTATAGAAACCATTGGACAAAGCTCTGTATTCAAACATGACTCAAACAAGTCTAAATCACCTCATGTCAGATAACACTTGTCTCTAGCATAGTAGCCTTGTGTATTGTCAACACCGATGTACAGCTATTCTCTAAACCACATCATGATAGGCATAGTAGGCTTGTGCATTGTCAACACCTATGTACAACTATTATCTGTAATTGGACCGTTACTTCAACGGTCATATTTATGTGTTTATATTTCTTTAGTTGTAACTAATTTCATACATGAAAATATACTGAATTCCAATATTCTCAACATTGAATCTTTTATGGTATCGGAGCTGGTTCGAAACCAAACACAAATATCAACTTCCCTTTCTTCCTCCACGGCTACCATTACAACTGGTAACAATGGGGATGATTTATCTATAGCTCAAACACAAAATGAGAAGCCTATTATTGCCATCAATGCGAGCTCACAGTTAGCTGTGAAGCTCAAGACCACAAATTTCACTCCATGGCGCCTTCAGTTTGTGACTGTGCTCAGAGGATACAAGCTCATGGGCTATGTGGATGGAAGCTTTCCCTGTCCACAAGACTATGATGTTGAAGGAAAGGAACATTGGATTTGTCAAGATAGTTTGTTGTTGAATGCCATAGTTGCTTCACTACATGAATCCACACAACCTCTACTGGGAGATGTTTCAACCAGTAAGGAGGCTTGGACAAAGCTTCACAATTTATATGCCAACAAGTCACGATCCAGAATTGTTCAACTCAAACAAAGTCTTGTGAATGCACAAAGGGGAAACAAGAAAATAGAAGAATATCTCAATGATGTCAAACAAGTTGCAGATGAACTTGCCTTGACTGGAAATCCAGTTGAAGAAGAACATCTTGTCATTTTTATTCTCAATGGACTTGGTGCCGAGTACAAGGGTACCGTTGAGTCTGTCAATGGAAGAGAGAATCCCATCTCTTATGAGTCTCTTAGGTCCTTGCTGTTAAGTCAAGAGGCCTTTCATCTTCGACTAGAACAACACCAAGCTCAACTTGTAGCTACTGCAAATCTTGCACAAAATCAGAACACTCAACAACCACCAAGGCACTATGGACACAATCAATTTCAAAGAGGATCCAACTCTCGGTACCAAAGCAACTACAGGTCCAACAATAGTGGCAACCGCCAACAGCAAACATCATTTCAAAATCACTCATCTCAAAACAATGCAAATTATGGAGCGTCTGGCTACTCTAATAATGGAGGCAATCGTCAAAGGTCACGCATTTTTTGTCAAATTTGTGATAAACCAGGTCACTCTGCCCGTACTTGTAGAAAACTCAAAATCTATGTCTCAGAAAATATGCCATCTGCCAACTATGCCTCCAGTGTTCCCGGTTCCAACACTTCCACCATTCAACCATGGCTAGTTGATTCAGGAGCAAGTCACCACATGACAGCTGACATTGGGAACCTCTCCATCAACTCTGAATATGGAGGCACTGATGAAGTAAAGATAGAAGATGGCTCAGGTTTGAAAGTCACACATCAAGGCACTTGTCACATACACACTCCCACCCACACATTCACTCTTGCACATACACTTTGTGTCCCTCATCTCAAAAGAAATTTATTGTCTGTGCATCAATTTACAAAAGCTAACAATGTTTTGATTGAATTTCATCCTGAATTTTTTGTTATTAAGGATTCAAGGTCAGGAGTTTCACTGGCTAGGGGTCCATGCGTTGAAGGAATCTATCAGTTTGGTTCTGTGCCATCTACGACTGCTTTGGTTGCCCACAAATCAAACTTGGATGTTTGGCACCAGCGTTTGGGCCATCCAAACTCTGCTCTTTTATCTTACTTGTTAAAAACTGCAAATTTATGTCCTGACCCTTCTTCTTCATCTCTATCATGCAATTCCTGTGATATTAATAAAATTCACCGGTTTCCCTTTGGCCTCTCTACTGTTAACAGTACCCATTCTTTAGAGGTTATTTACTCTGATGTATGGGGGCCAACATCCACAGCATCCATTTTGGGACATAAATACTATGTTTTATTTGTAGATCATTTTACAAGATACACTTGGATTTTTCCTTTATTTCACAAATCTGATGTGTTGTCTGTCTTTATCCAGTTTCAAAGGCTAGTTGAACGACAATTTGATGCTAAGATTAAAACGTTATATACAGACAATGGAGGGGAGTATGTCAAACTTCAACCCACTCTGAACCAGCTTGGGATATCCTGGAAACAATCTCCACCATATACGCCACAACATGTGGGACTAGCAGAAAGAAAGCATAGACAAGTGGTTGAGACTGGCAAGACACTACTCGCACATGCTCACCTTCCTCCTGTTTTTTGGTCTTTTGCTTTTGAGGCTGCAGTCTATCTAATGAATAGACTTCCGTTGACTACCACCAAACCATGTTCACCTTACCAACTTCTGTTTAACACTCTTCCCAATTATTTCAAACTAAGGACTTTTGGTTGCCTTTGCTACCCTTGGTTAAAACCATATACTACTAACAAACTTGAACCCAAATCCTCTCCATGTATTTTCCTTGGATACACCACCTCTCAGAGTTCATTTAAGTGTTATGATCCTAGCACAGGAAAAATCTACCTATCATGCCATGTTCTATTTAGAGAGAATATTTTCCCTGGTACGTCCTTGTCTACAGGCTTAAAGTCTACCACCTCTACTAACACTCCTACTTCTCTTCAAGGTCCTTTACCTAACCCCACCACTAGTTTTTCACCTCCACCTATTGTCTCCAGCACATCCTCTCTTACTAACACTCCTACTTCTATTCATAGTCCTCTACCTGACCCCACCACTCCTTTTTCACCAACACTCACCGACTCCAACACATCCTCTTTTTCCAACTCTATGGTGTCTTCCTCTAATTTACCTCCATCTACTGCTTCTCCCACTCACATCACATCTGACTCTTCTATTGCTCCCATAACATCCTCTTCCTCTATCCCTCCATCATTTCCACCCACTCCTCCACGTACCCATACCATGGTTACTCGATCCATGAACAACATCTATAAACCAAAATCTCTTAATCACAGTACTCTACATCCTATCTCTGAAACTCTTGAACCTCGAACGGTATATCAAGCATTAAAATCTCCTCATTGGGTCCAAGCTATGGAAGAAGAACTCACTGCACTTAGAAATCATTCCACGTGGATCCTTGTGCCTCCTGATTCTACTTATAAACCTATTGGTTCTAAATGGGTATTTCGTATCAAACGTCATCCTAACGGTTCCATTCAACGCTACAAAGCACGTCTCGTTGCTCAAGGATTCCTCCAGCGTCCTGGTGTGGACTACAGTCAAACGTTCAGTCCAGTTGTTAAACCTACAACTATTCGACTTGTCCTCTCAGTAGCAGTCATGAATCATTGGCCTCTCAAACAACTTGATGTAAATAATGCGTTTCTTCATGGATCTTTGTCAGAGACTGTTCTTATGAAACAACCTCCGGGTGTCATTGATAAACAGAAACCACATCATCTCTGCCTTCTTCAAAAATCAATTTACGGGCTCAAGCAAGCTCCTAGAGCTTGGTTCACTACCTTACGGGTTGCTCTGCTCCAACTGGGCTTTATAAACTCTAGAGCTGATACCTCTTTATTTATTTATCATTCAAATCATATTACTGCTTATATTCTCGTTTACGTTGATGATCTTATACTCACTGGCTCTGATCTTACCTTTATTCACAGGGTCACCAATGCATTATCCTCCAAGTTCTCTCTCAAAGAATTGGGCGATCTAGCTTATTTTCTTGGTATAGAAGCGGTTCGCACCGATGATCAATTATTCCTTTGCCAACACAAGTATATTCGAGAGCTTCTAGATCGCGCTGCCATGACTTACTACAAGTCTATTGATACTCCCTTGCCTGCTTCCTTCAACTTATCTTCACATAGTGGCACGTCTCTTTCTGATGCCACTCTCTATAGACAATTGGTGGGAAGTCTTCAATATTTATCTCTTACCCGTCCAGACTTGAGCTATGCAGTAAATAGACTTGCTCAGTATCTTTCACATCTCACCACTAGTCATTGGGTTATACTCAAAAGACTGCTTCGGTATCTCAAAGGAACCATCAACCATGGTCTCATCTTTCAGTCAGCCTCCTCTTGTATTCTACGTGGTTTCTCTGACTCCGATTGGGCTGGAAATCCCGATGATCGATCTTCTATTTCCTCTCACATTATTTTTCTTGGTTCCAATCCCATCTCCTGGAGATCCAGGAAACAAAAAGCCATCGCTCGTTCGTCCACTGAAGCAGAATATCGCTCCCTTGCTGCCACTGCATCAGAGGTTGTATGGATCACCCATCTTCTTCGAGAATTACACGTGCCTTTGGTTCGGTCTCCTATTCTCCTCTGTGACAATTTGGGTGCTACTTATCTTAGTCTCAATCCAGTGCTCCACTCGAAGATGAAACATATTGCCATTGATCTTCATTTTCTCAGAGACCTTGTTCAGAAAGGCATCTTCAAAGTTACTTATCTTCCCACTGAGCATCAACTGGCGGATATTCTCACCAAGTCTCTACCTCGCAATCGCTTTCTCCAATTGAGAGCCAAGATCAGTTTACTTGATGGTACCCTGATCTTGCGAGGGCGTATAGAAATCATTGGACAAAGCTCTGTATTCAAACATGACTCAAACAAGTCTAAATCACCTCATGTCAGATCACACTTGTCTCTAGCATAGTAGCCTTGTGTATTGTCAACACCTATGTACAGCTATTCTCTAAACCACATCATGATAGGCATAGTAGGCTTGTGTATTGTCAACACCTATGTACAGCTATTATCTGTAATTGGACCGTTACTTCAACGGTAAATTTATGTGTTTATATTTCTTTAGTTGTAATTAGTTTCATACATGAAAATATACTGAATTTTAATATTCTCAACATTGAGTCTTTTAATGACAGCCAAAGTCACGATGGAGAGCCAAAGATTGTATTCAACAGACAAGAAACTGAAACGTGAGTGAAGGGTATGCGAGGGAAAAATGATGCAGCGTGTAAAAATACTGTCTTTTTCGAGCATCTGATTTTTTAACAGAAACGACAACATATGCACTGTCGTTTCCTGCTCGTTTGGTGGCATAGTGTGCGCCAACGTTTCATGCTGGCGTGAAACGCTTGCCCACGCCCTACCAAACGGGAAAGGTTTACATTACATAGATATTATGTGAGCTGGGAATTGCTAAATATATCAATCCATTACATTACATTACATCATCCTTTTACTTAATTCTTCAATTAATTTATTTATTTTAAGTCTAATATTTTATTAACTCAATTTTTTACCCAATCATAAATTTTGATTTACTTGCTTAATCTCAATATTAAACATGTAGTTACTAATATATTAATTATCATTTAGGTGTTTTGGAATTATTAATCAATAATTACAAATAATTTTTATAATTAGTTGGATTAATTGAACTTTCAATTAGTTATTAGTTTCGAAATTTATAAATAACTTAATCTCATTAATTTATTGGGACGATGTAAATTTTGACAAGATTGTAGGGTTTACGGAGTGGATCCGCCATGTAACTTGTTGTGATGAGACTGGGTCAAAGATTCTCACCCCGTTCAGATTATGAGGTGAGGTGTCATAATATTGGGGTGCGGTAGGAACAGACCGATCCACCCCGTTCCGCCCCATTGACAACCCTAACTCACACTCATGATTTATGATTTAGTTTAGTTGTAACTTGTAACATGATTCTCTAAAATGGAATCAAAAAAAGTAATTAACTAATAATAAGATTTTTTTTCTAAAAATATTAATGAGAAGAAGAGTTCAACTATTACAAAAGTTGAGCCCAATAGAATTGCCGCGTAAATCTCTACAACGCAAATGGACAATAAGGCTCTTAAGTTCAGTCCATCAATTTGTAGTCCAGATGAAGGGCCCATTGGACCAAGCAATTAACATAGAGTGTTTTCCAACATTAATTAACCTTAGCTATGAAATAAACAATGAATTAATACGTAGTCTAACGTTTCCCTATCTAGAGATTGTGTGTTTAATTCCTAGTTCCTACCAAACCCATGAGTTTTTCATGTGCTTATCTAGCATGCGTGATTTACAGACCGTTGCACCAGCCCATAGGCGGACCCTATGCACATCCAAAAGATAGTGATCATATTGTGTGCTCTTGAATATATTAATCTCATATGTTGTTCAATTCACTATTTGTGCTTAATTAGAGCATTGGCCAAATAAGTTGAGTTTGGGAAAGCAAATCATGATATAGAGTGATCAAGCATGAAATATGTTCACACAATTGCTATGTTATATTTTTATACTTGGATCTTGGAATGTTTGGCATAACTTTCCCCTTTAATTAAGAAAAGTAAGTATAGTTTTATGTCAACACACCTTAGACATGAAATCAGAAAAACTTAGAGAGCAGTTTTAAATTGAATGAATGGTAACCCTTAGACATGAATTCACACCTTAGACATGACCATCACAAATCTTTGTTGTTGGGAGACTTAAATTATTAATTTTCTTTTGAATAATGTTCGAGATCCCAAATTGTGATTCCCGTTTAACCCCCAACTAATATGGAGTGTTAGACGTTAAATGAACCCTACATGAGTGTTTATAATCAATGGTTATATCACATGCCACAGAGATTTCAGGGTAAAATATGAATCTTATTTTGGGTGAGTGTTGGGACTTGGGAGGCTCAAATTTAACTTGCTACATTTGTGTATACCTCGTGAATAAGACGATATTCAAATATAGTTTAGGTTCAAATTATTATTTTTATTTTAGTTTCATTTTGATATAAAACTATTGTAGAACCGAAATATGTAAGTTTATTTTGACTGAGAACGACGAAATATAAGTTTGCATTTTAGATATCTGATATGAACTGTCAGACCCGTACATCCAGAAATTTCTCACCTAATGATAAGATAAATTGGGCCAAAACTTACAAAAAGAATATTATAAACGTTTTTAAAAGAAAGAGTGAGAGAAATAAATTTTTTTAAAAAAAATCCATAAATGTTTCAAATCACATTCATCACAAAACTACTTGACCTCAAAAAAAAAAAAAAGAACTCTTTGAACCAAAACACCTCTACACAATATTCCTCCCACAAGTCAACAAACAAAACATTACAAAATTTGACTAGCTCCTTGAGTTGATCATATAACCAGCAGAAAAATAAATGGAACCAGCAAGCAAGCTAGATCACATTCAAGATAATTATACTTATAGTTTGCCATAAATATGGGAAATCTAAAATCTTGAGGTGGTGGGAATTAGGTTCAACCATCACCTAACTTTAATTTCCTTGAACAAGACAATATTCAAGTACAAGTAGGATTGGGGAAAAATCAAAAGGCATATTTGATTGCCCTGCAGCTGCTCTCAAGAGAAGAAAAAAAAAATGTAAGCTATCATTTTAGTTATTGAAAGATATATCATATTCCTTCTTTCTTTTTTTTTGTGACAAAGTGATCTATGTCTTGATTTTTTTTTCTTTTTAAGTGAAAGGATTGGTATAAAAGACATCTCTCCATGACAAAAAATGGCATATGAAAAATATTAATTTATTAAAAAATATATGTAGATACTTTCTGCAAAACATGAGAAGCTAGTTTCTCTATTATTTTTCTAACGAGGACAAAACAACAAAGAAAACAAACCAACATTTGATCCAAAATCAATAACACTGAATCCGTCAGAAAATTAGAGAAACCTTTTCAGGGTTTTGATATATTTCATAAAATGAAAGATAATGATCACTAGGGTAGGTTACAATCCTAATATGATAAAAATATAAAAACATAAAATTACAAAAATGTCCTTAAAAACAATAAACGATTCATTTGAAGCTCTAAACAATGTAAGTCCACAAAACTAGGGTGCGGCTAGAAATCGAAGATGACTAGTCCTGCTCAGAACTTTGTTTCACTTTAAATAGTCAAATCTCATCGAATTCTGATAATATTGCGAATTTCAATCCCACTAGTCAATATTATTGTAATTAAAGCAAACTTCTCAAATGGTCCTATATCTATTTCATCATTAGAAAAACATTTGCAATGAGAATCATGTCCAAAGTAAATTTCCTCTTTTGACATATATAAAGTGATCTATTTGGCCCTAGTCCTTCAGTCTTTTGGCACACCTATGACCTATCCAACAACAGACAATTTATTCCAATTAAGTACCCCACAATAGAAAATTATAAATCTTCGACTCCAAGCATAGGAAAAGAAGAAGCCACACAATACCCTATAGTCCACCGGAAATCATGATAAAGAAGAAGCCACACAAGGAAAAGAAAGACGACAGAAGAATCATTAATGTAGTATTTTGTTTTTTCTTAAGAGAACGATAATAGCCATGTGAAAGTCACTTCAGCAAGTCCGCCATGTCAACACCGTAATTTTGACTCGGGACATCAATGAGGCACAAAATCAAAGTTTAAGGATAGAAACGAGAAAATTAAAGACGTATATATATCTTCTCATTACTTCTAAATTGATCTTCATCATCCACTTCTTCAATGTTCTTCTCCAACATTTTCAAGAGGGATTGGGATCCACAGTAAAATACAAACTAACCATTAAAAAAAAAAGAAAAAAGAAAAAAAAGATGACAAGTCTTAACGTAAATTGACCAAACTACCCATAGTTCCTACTTCCCTGAGTCTGACTCTTTGTTGGTATCGTTCTTCCTATTCTTGTCCATTAAAATAGGTCTCCATTTAACAATCTTACCAAACAAGACCTCCATGTCCTCAAGTGTTCTTCCGTGCGTTTCAGGCAAACAGAAGAAGAAGAAGAGCCACGACACCGTTGCAACCGCCGCGAATAGAAAGAAGGCCCCACCAATTGATATCTTTTCGTATAAGGATATAAATGTCATTGAGATGACGCCACTTGTCAATCTATTAGCCGCCACTCCCATACTCGTCCCTTGCGCGCGTAGCTTCAACGGGAATATTTCCGAACTGTAGACCCACGCGATGGGTCCCAATCCCATTGAGAAGAACCCCACGACTGCTAATACAGAAGCAATCGCCAATCCAACTGCCCACGTTACTTTTTCAGTATGGTGATCGATGATCGTGAGGCTGAGCGCGAGCGCTGCTAGCGACATAATCATGCCACCGACGCTGCTGAGAAGCAACGGTCGCCGTCCGACTTTATCAAGTAAGAATGTGGAGATGAAGATGAAAAGTGTTTTGCTGACTCCAACGGCTATGGTGGCGAGTAACTTCCCGTCCGTTGATGTGATTCCGGCTTTCTCGAAGATACGGGGACTATACAGTACAACCGCATCTACACCAGACGCTTGTTGGAAGAACTGAATTCCGACACCGGCGATGAGGATGTGACGAACGACTGGGGTAGGGTGGAGCAGCAATTCCTTCCACACGCCCTCTCCGTGACTTTGCTTCTGGACCTGGACAACGTCGTCGTTTTGGTCTTCTGGAATACCAGCTGCTTCTTTTATATCTGCTAATCTCAGTTGCGCTTCTTCTGGTGAATCGGATGTTCTTTCGAGAACTCGCCTTGCGTCGCCTAGTCGTCCTTGCATCACCAGCCACCGTGGAGATTCCGGCATGGCGAGCACTCCTATGGCAAGGAAAACAGCCGGAATTGCACCGACTCCGAGCATCAATCGCCATCCCAAGTTAGTCGGAAGCTTCGAGAAGGCGTAGTTGGATACATAGCCAAGTAAGACTCCAGTGTTTATGAACACCTGTATACACACAAATCATATAATTCAAAAAATATTCAAAGGAATTTCAAAAACTGAATGAATGAATTTTGAATCTTGTGTGTGATGACGTGGGCAGATCTTGGATAGGAGTTATATAGCGTACCTCCGGGAATGACGTAAGGAAGCCACGAATGGAAGCGGGAGACAACTCGGCTGTGTAGACAGGCGCAATCATGAGTGCGTAGCCAACGCCGATGCCGGCCACAAAGCGGCCCACCATGAGGAAGGCGTAGTTCGTGGCGAACCCCATGAGAAGAGCCCCGACGAAGAAGATAACGCCAGCGACCACTATGGTGTACCGTCGACCGATCCAGTCAGAGGTTCTGCCGGCAAGGGCGGAGCCGAGTAGAGAGTACACGCTAATGATACCAACGACGACTTCGACTTGGGTGTCGTCAATTTTGAGGTCCTCTTTGATGTAGATACAAGCTCCACTCATCACTCCAATATCTATAACAAGAAAAATTTGCTTATATCCACAACTAGCTAACAAAAATCACAGAAACAGTAACGTTTAGAGGTAACTGACCATAACCAAGCAGGACTGAAGTCATGGAAGCTAGTATTGCACAAGCAAGAGCATACTTGTTTCGTTTTGGTTTCGTCGGAGGGTCAAAATCTGCAATTATTTTGGGTTGTTGGCTTGGAGCTTCAACGTTTAGAGCATTAGCACCAGCCATCTCCCTGACTGAGAAAGAGAGAGTGTGTGTTATCAGAGATTTTCCCAGAAAAACAGGTTCACTACTTCCTTCTTCCTTGGAGTTTCAGTTCTGTGAGTAGCCGTATGGGGGTTGGCTTAAATAGACAAAAATGAAAAGGCTATGCTTACATCATCCTTTTACTTAATTAATTTAATTTGGTTTTCATTACAGATTGGTAAAATCATGTGGATAACTTTAAACGAAAGCAAATTACGTAAATAAATTGACCAGTTATATCACGGCGGCTGTACTTTTCAGTTTTCAATATCCCAATAGTATAAATTAAATTAATACTTTAATATAATTAAATTTTTAAAAGTATTAATTTTTTTAATACTTTAAAGTTAATTAAGAAATTTATGTGTCCACAAGTTTTGTGGGTAAGGACGTGAATGGGACAAAAGTTCACTGTTTAAGAGGGTCCATGACATAACATAAATGTGCACTTTATTTTTACTGATGGAGATGTTGTATTTGCAACCAATTCCATCGAGTCCCCGCTGTAATTTTAGTTTAGGTAGATTTAATTTATTTTTTTTAAATCATGATCTGTATTGAGTTTAAATCGAATTGGCAGGGAAAAAGAGATAGAAGTTTTGAATTTATATCCAACAATCCAAAATTGTCATGAATTTTTCTTATTAAATTTGATTTTTGTTTGATACAAACAAAATATATCATTTGTTGGTAGAAACGATCAAAACACAAATATAATTTTTTGAGATTTAAAAAAATTTATTTAATACTTTATTATGAGTCATATTATCTGATTATTTCTTTAGAGTCCATCACTTGTATTACTATAAGGATATTATAACTTAATAGATAATATGGTTATAAAAATTAATTTTTGACTTACATCGATATCGGTAATAAAAGTTGTATAGATATAATATTGCAAAAGTACCAGAGTTCCATGAATGCATATCACACACTATTGATATGCTTTTGGAATAGTTATTATTGGATCCCTAGTATTGTTGTTCATGCAAATGAGTTATTGCGTACCTACAAGTTCAAATACGCGTCATCACTCTAAAGAACAAATCATTATCGTATGCAACTTCATAGAAATATTTTATTTCATCTTAAATATTTATTGTGAAATTGCATTTTTTTTTATCTACAAGACAATTATTATCATATGGAGTCAACTTTCTTAAGATTAGACCTAAAACAATTATTGATATAATATGGAAGTTATTCATATATATAACGGATCTGGGAGCTCTACAATTCTTTTAAAATTGTATAATCTACAATTTGAATCCAATATGGTTTGAGAGGTATTGCGGAGCTCCCAATTCGTATATAACAGGTCCAAGTTGGGATTGAATTTTTTGTTTATAACTAAGTGGAGTTTGTAAGTATTACACAATTGACTTACCAAAAAAAAAAATGTTCACACAATTGCTATGTTATATTGTTATACTTGGATTTTGCAATGTTTATCATAACCGTCCCCTTAATTAAGAACACTAAGTATAGTTTTATGCCATCACACCTTAGAGATGAAATCAGAAAACTTAAGAGAGAGCAGTTTTAAATTGAACGAATAGTAACCCTTAAGCATGAATTCACACCTTAGACATGATCATAACAAATCTTTGTTTTTGGGAGACTTAAATTATTATTTTTCTTTTAAATAATGCTCGAGATCCTAAAATGTGACCCCATTTTAACTCTAATTAATGTAAAGTGTTGAATGTTGAATGTTAAATGTGACGGTATTCAAATACCAGTTTAGGGTAAAACCAAAAGGCATTTAATTGCCCTGTAGCAAAGGACCACACAATGCCTTAATATGCTAGTCGACTTGAAATCATAGTAAGGAAGAAACCACAAGGAAAAGAAAAAGACAGAAGCTAGAGTCTTTAAGACAATAATGGTAGCAGGAATACAAATGCCAGCCCAGACTGTAACTTGACAGATAATGTGGTTATAAAAATTATATTTTGACTTAGATACAGGTAATAAAAGTTTCGAGAATCACGAATAACTCATATGACATTCATGTATATGTTATCTCATAAAAATCTCGAGTTTGAGTCTCCCGAACCCCTTCCCGTGTATATATTTTTGAAAAGGTAATAAAGGTTGTTTAGGTGCAATGCACTTTAGCATAAGTCCAAGAGTTTCATGACAAGCAACTATGAACATGCTAGAAAAGTTAGCGTACCTGCAAGTTTAAAAACGTGCCATCAACTCTAAAGAACAAATCATTGTCTTATATATGCAATTTCATAGAAATATTTTATTTCATCTTCAATATTTACTGTGACATTGCTTCTTCTTTTTTTTTTTTTCTTATTGACAATTATTATCATATGGAGTCAGCTTTCTTGAGATGAAACCTAAAAAAAATATTACAACTTATTATATATAACTAGCCCAAGTTGGGATTGTAATTTTTCATAATTAAATCGAGGTTATAACTGTATAGAGTATCACTAGAGAGGTTTTACTTACAAAATAAATACGTAAACCATTTGGTTATAATCTAGTTGGTTATCTCACCAAATTTAGAGAGTACGGTGTTTGAGGATGGAAATTCGAACCAACCAGCTATCTGTGATATTTCTTTGTGAAATCTTGATTCCGTGGGCTTGTCCCACTTCAGGCCCGCTACCCGCATAAGTTTCGGCCAGTCTTATCTGTTGTCAACATGGTGTTGACTATTCTAATGGTCCAGAATTGTACTTTTATGAACCAAAAAATTCACACTTTTTAACAAGTGCTCTTAAGACACCTGTTATCAGTACCTTCTTCGATTTTCTAACTAAAACAACCCAATGAGCACAATCTTATTGCATATTCAATGATGTCATTTCTCTTCTATTTAGATAAGGTCATAATCCTTGCTTTGCCAACTCAACCGATGAAGACAACGGATTAATTCGGGGTCCTGAATTTGGTTATAAATTCCATGCCCCTAAATTTGATTTTCAACCGTATGATGCAAAGGATCATCATCGTAGGGTTCAGTTTCAAGCACGCACGCACTTCTTTTTTTGAGGATAAACAACTTTCACAAAAGCAAGTCTTCTTCTCCGAAATTATCTAACCATAAATCTCAAAATGGTGGACAACAACTACGTCTCAATCCGATTTCAAGTGGGTTATAAAGCCAGCATTCATATCCAGACGGTACACAAGTATCAAAAGGCTAGAAAGAACATTAAGAAAACCTCAAAAGTAGTGTGGAAAAGAAATTAAAGAGCATATATATATATATTTACACACACATTCAAATTCTTAAAATGTAGACCGTTGTTTTCATAATTGATTTGAAACATATAGTATTCAAAGTAATATCTTCTCACTTGTCATTTCATTTATCTACACTTTTAAAAAATGATGCGTATTTTAAGTATGCGTAGTAGAATTTTTGATATATATATATATATATATATTATCTTCCAATGAATATGCACTCCAACAAGCAAGAGATAGGAAAAAATTAAAAAAAATGGTTTGAGCTAGCAAGCTGATGTAGATTGGAAAGTCAATTATGTCTTCTTTTGATATTAAAATTAATTTACATTTCCTTGTCTGTCCAGCTGTCCTGGAATCCCTTTGAAAAACAACAGTGGCAAGTGTACCGGACTTCACCGTCGTTTGATCAAACTGATTAATCAATGCAACACGTGTAACCTCTTGACCGACAACGAACCACATGCCTAAGAGAATTTGTGTAGAAATATATATATGAATTTTCACATGCGTAGTAACTATGTGCATCAATTTTAAGGAATCAGAATTCAATAATGAATGTAATAAATCACAATAAAAATGGAGTCTCACAGTCGTGGTATCTATAATGAAAAAATAGGTGTATATAGTTTGTGATGATATATATATATATATATATATATACATACACAGAAATTCTTCTATGTGGATCAAAAGTGTGGACTTAAAATGTGAACCACTATTTTCATTATTGATGTGGAACATATGGGTCCCAAAGCAGTAACCCTTACTTGTCATTTAAGTCATTCATACCTTTAAAAAGTGGTTCACATTTTAAATTCACACTTTTAATTCACATAGAAAAATTACTAATACACAGAAATTTTCTTATGTGGATCAAAAGTGTAGACTTAAAATATGTGAACCAAAAAATGTGGACAAACTTTGTGGATCAAAATCCAATGATTATAATAAAGCACAACATAAGTGGGAGTCACAAATTTATTATGGGACCCACCATATTTATGATTGAAAAATAAATCCATAAAGTTGTTCTACATTTTTGATCGGAGAATTTTTATATATATATATATATATATATATATATGTATATTCATGTCGACCGACTAGCAGAGTTGCAATTATTTGGAGCATCAATTTTTATAGTCAGTCAAGTCAACTGGGGAAAAATCAAAAAACATAAAGCGATGGGCCATGCGTGCATGTTGATTATTCAGAAGTGCCGCTAATTTTTCTTGGGGTCAACAAAGATGGCTTCATACTCAACTTTCTTCTTTTAATTAGTATTTTTAGTCATCATCTAATCATCTATAGAGACACCTTGCTTGCTTTTGTGACTTTAAATTATTGTCCATTTAATGTTAGCAAATTATTTATGTAATGAATATGAGCTTGATTAGATGTGTTTATATGTCATGAAAGTTAATTTCTTTTGATAATCGAGAATGATTCTGTATAAATTTATCCTTTGAACATTTAAAATGAACTTAAACTCTTACCGTCAAACCCATAAACATAAAAAAATTCTCACATTATGATATGATAAGATAAATTAGGCCTCGCAAGTAGGAATCTAAATGATGAGTACGTTGAAAAATATTATTTATCGACTTTTATAACTCAAACATCATTTATTATTATTATCATTATTGGCAATAAAATCAAATTTGTATCAAATTTTAATTTTTAAGAGTAGAAATCATCATTAGACTAAGAATTTGCGTTACGCAAGATTTGTTTATAGGATATGATTACAAACCTGGCTCATAATGAAAAACATCATTTCTGTTTATTATACGAATACACATAGTGAATTCTTGTAAAATATTATCATAAACTCATGTAATCGAATCCAAATTTTTCGATAAAGACTTTGTTGATAATGATGATGATGTGTATATGTATGTTTTGGATTGAATTAAGTTCTAGCACGTGAAATCTAAAGGTTGAATTGTTGAGGTTCAAAGTAATTAGGTGGACTCATATGAGTCTACATTTTGAGTATTTAAGCTGAGTTATTTTCAAAGGATAATGTCATCTTTGAATTGGAACCACAAATTTAGGGTGACTAGTTATCGTAAATTTTCAATTGGATAATGTCATCATTGAATTTGATGACTTGTTATTCTATGCAACAAAATCTTCACAAAATCCTATTCATTTCATTTAAATATGACTTAAATACTCCAATCTTGGACTTCGAGAGTTATTAGTTAGAATATTCAGACGACATATATTGACTTCAACAGTCCAGAGTAAGGGGAAGTTGGAATATTCAGAATATTATAAATGTGAAACAATATTTTATAACAAAACGTCAGAATAATACGTCGTACCATAGTTTTTAAACTTGTATTGTATCCCCGATTCAACAATATGATACATCTAAAATACTGTTAAACAATCAAACCAACCAAACCATTGAAATACCATTAAAATTGTATTGTACCGTGAATCACTCATACTTTAAAAAACCGATAGATTTTTTTATTTATGAAAATACGGTTTTTACCTAAATAATTTGCATATATAGCATGTCTATTTTAATTCAAAAAAAAACTCTTTTTCAATTTTATGTCACTTTTCACTATTCATTTTTCAAATAATTATTTATGAGTTAAATATTCTCTTTAATTGTTAATTATTAGAGTTTAAACTTTAAAGATCCTATTTGAAATTTCAATTGTGATAATTATATAATATTATATCTATCATTTATAATCCATACTTATTAAATACTATACACTATATATTTATTATATACTATACACTATATATTATATATCAATATTTATTAATTTATTGTGTATTATAAACCAACGGTTCAACCTTCATCGTATCGTTTGAATCTCAAAAACCTTAAACCTTCGACCTAGACGGTTCGATGTACGATACGATTATAAAACTATGCGTCATACGAAGGATTCCGAGATTAGGATGATTAATTTAATCCATAATCATTGCACATATATAATTATAAAACAAAGAAATTAATGCAATCTATATTTAGTACATTTTAATTGATTTCAAAAAGTTTCTGATATTTATATATTAGTCGTGCTAAGACAGATATAATCATTCGAATGATAACGTATTAATTAATCTATTTGTGGTCAAATCGTATGAATTCCATCGGTTGGAAGCAAGACACAAGGTTCACATATTGGATTTGTCTTCTATAATTGTAGCCAAATTTATCGTATGAATTCGACCGGTTGGAAGCAATACACAACGTTCACGTATTGGATTTGTCTTCTATAGTTGTAGCCAAATTTTTTATATTTTTCTTGACTGGTCAAATCATATGCAAAGCTATCCTTAATTGTGGCCTTAATTAAGTCTTGCTTTCTTTTTCTATATTATAATCATTAATTGATAGGGTTTTGTTGTGTCCTCAACTCACCACAGATCGTTTGAGTGACAAGGAGGTTAGAATATCCAGACCATTATATTGTGTGACGATATTCTTGTGGCCACGCGGCCGACTTGTATACATGGTGTGACCACGGCTAATTAAGAAATTGCATTCATGTATTGGATTTGTCTTCTATAGTATGATTAATTAATAGGGTTTTGTTGTATTCTCATGTGTATCAACGGTCCTCATCGTACTGGTTTTTATGAATATGTCAGGTTATTTGGAAGTACCTTAATTTTATAATAAATCAATTTTAATACATGAATTGTCGTTACATAATGGCTGTAAAAGATATACTAGTTGAAATGCATATATTAATGGATATTATTGCAGGAATCCAGGGGAGATTTTGACCAACTGACAGGTTGTTTGAGTGGACAGGTAGGTTAGAATGCGACGTCGTACTGGAAATTCTGGGATTGGGATGATTAATTATAATCAATAATTGCACATATACACAATGAACAAAGAAAAAGAGGTCAATGCTGTTGATGACGTGAGGTGATGTGGCCCCGGCCGCCATCAAACAAACTTGTCTCCGCATCTCGAACCCTTGACCTCGATGGTGTGTGGGGGAGACACTACCACCACACCAGCCTTTCTATTGATGACGTGAGGTGATGTGGTCCCGGCTGTCATTAATCAGGTGTGCCTCCGCATCTCGAACCCTTGACCTCGATTGGGGGGGACACTACCACCACACCAGCTGGTGTGGTGGTAGTGTCTCAACCCAGCATCATCGAGATCACGGGTTCGAGACGCGGAGGTCCAACCTCTAGGGGAATTACAGGATACAGGGTGAACAAAAGCCCTCCTCCCCCAAAAGGCGCCTTTTTGTTGATGACGTGAGGTGATGTGGCCCCGGCAGTTGGTGTGGTGGTAGTGTCTCCCCCCCACACCATCGAGGTCAAGGGTTCGAGATGCGGAGACACGTTTGTTTGATGGCGGCCGGGGCCACATCACCTCACGTCATCAACAAATGCAATATATATGTATGATTGTATGTACTACATTTAAATTTATTAAAAAAAAAATTTCTGAATTTTATATGGGATTAGGATAATTAATTATAATCCATAATTGCCCATATACAATGAACAAAGAAAAAGAAGTCAATGCAATCAAGAAAAGGAAGTTAATCTTGTTGTGGCTAATTAAGACAATGTGTTCACTACATTTTTCAAGTTCTTCCATATTATTCGATTTAATTCTCGTGTTCACAAGATGTAATCTATTTCGATTAAATTCTCGTGTTCGTCAGATGTAATCTATTTTTCATTGACACGTGTCTTTATAGTCTCAAGTTTTACAAGTCCAAAGTTGGTATATGAATAGCATATATGTCATTAAGTCTATGACATTTTTTTAAAAAAAAGTGAGACAAACAAGTGAGTCATTAGTTGAATGATAATGACATTACATATAAGGGATCATCCACCCATTTAATCGTGGGTTTAAATCCTATCCCTCCCTAAACTCTTGTTTAAAAAAAAAAATGACAATGCGTTAACGTTTTGGATTTGTCCTCTATAGTGCTAGTCAAATTTGTTATATTTATCTTGATTGGTCAAATCTTATGCAACCTGTCCTTATAATAATTGTGACCTTAATTAAGTCTTCCTCTCTCTTCTATATTAGGATAGGGTTTTTTCGTTTTGTGAGCTTATTTGGTAGTACTTCCATAATTATTCTTGGGTGATAGTCTAGTTGGTGAATCTTTCAGGTTCCAAATCATATGGACTCGGGAGATTCTCAGTTTGATTCTCACTAGGAGCCGTTAGGTTTTGGCCTAACTTACCTAGTCATTAGGCGAGAAACTTCTTTGTAGGTGGGTCTGACAGAACAAGTTAATGCTTATATTATATGTCTAAATGGCAAGTTTGTATGATGTCGATCTCAGTTACCGGAAAAATAATGACTGTAATGGAGGATATGCTTTAATTAGTGTATATATCCGAAAATCCCTTTCAAATTCACATCAATTTTGGCATTCCTTCCTACAAAAAACTTTTACTTCCTTTGCTGTATATTTAGGGAACAATTTGGTTCAAATCATCATCATCCCCGGCCAGTTTTGGCTACACTGGAAAGGTGTTTGCGGTTATGGAATTAATTATATAGTGACCATAACTGAATGTTCTCGATGTGATTTATCAGAATCGTTGGATGAGGAAGTTAACTATATATCCCTATATTCATTGATCTGGCTTTTAACTTTAATTATTGACACTATAATAATCATATAATTATGACTACATTGTTTGTTTGTCCAGACTTATAATCTCGCATCGGATTGATATAACTCAATATAGTGGTATATAAGCAAAGACCAAGCATTGGCGACGGCCAAATAAGAACAAAGTCGTGCAAACTTTCGATTTTGACGTAGAACGAGTGGTGTTTGTGTTTGAGAAATTGAAGGATTTGATGAGAATCAAGAAGAAATTGAGGAGGGAAAACTCAAAAGAGCTGCAAAGAAGTTTTGTTAATTTGGTCAACTTTTCGTTTTAGGCTGTTTTGTTTTAGTTAATGTCTTTGTTGGCCTTTTTACTTAGTTAGGGTTTCCTAGTGACTATTTAAGCTGCTGGACGGTTGTTATTAGAGATTATTATTGAAGTTAATAAAACTCTCCGGCTTACAATCAATTTTCCTTGGCGGATTCCAAGATTGTTCTTGAGGATTTTTGCCTGTATTTCCTTGATTGTTTCGTGCTACATCAGATTCAAAATTGTTTAGTAAAAAACATGGAAGGTTTTTTTGTGATGAATTTTAATTTTGAATAAGTTTCACATAATTAATTATTTTGTGAACATGGCTTTCCCACATTGATGTGTAGTGCACTGATTAATCATGGAAGGTTGGATTTTGAACTTTTTGTGATTTTGGAATACCAAAGTAGGTTTTTTTTTTTTTATCTTTTTTGTATGGAATATATCTGTATACATGCTTTCCTTTTGTGATGTTGGTTTTGAGTCTTTTGACACATAACCAACCCACTTCCATGGATTTTGTTTCCTTTTACTGGTAATGCTAAAGACATAGTACTACTCCCAACCCCAATTATTTTAAAGTGTCGCCCCACTCTTTCAGTAGGTGTCACTTCAGTGACTATCATATATAAATATGCACTAATCTATTTACCAAATTTTAAAGATTATGTAAACTCACGTTGATAAATAGACTGAACATCTATAACTATAATTATACAAAGTTACAGCGTACAATGACTTCTACTGCGGAATCTTTAACCCCCACTTACACTTTTGTGGGTAGAGTTTTGATTTTAGGTCTTTCATTTTTTATTTTTTTGGGTAAAATGAGAGAGAATTATTGATCTTTGGTGCAATCCCGAATGATTGACTAGTCTCATTCATTCTTTTCCAAACCTCTGTCCTAGCTATGTCACAAGATGTCGATGTGAATGATTGAATTTAAAATTTCCACTTGGAGAAATTCAGATCCCCAGCCAGCTCGGTGAGGCTGACCGTTAATCATACCTTGCTTTGTTAGTAAGAAAATATGGTTTTTTTTAATGTTTTGGTTACAATTAAATTCAGATGTTGTTTTTTTTTTTGTTTGGTTACAACTATATCTTTTTTCTAACAAACATTCAAAGCATACGTATGCTTGGTATTTTGTTTTTCATGTATTTTCTATTTTTTATTTTTAAAAAATAGAAAACATTCCAAAAAACATGTAACATGTTTACTTGTCCATTTTAAAAAACGCGAGAAAAGAGAAAAAACCTTTTTTAAAAACATGGAAAAGAAAACATACCAATATAAAAAAAAACATGTTTAATTGTCCATTTTAGAAAAAGCGAGAAACGGGAAAAATATTTAAAAAAAAAACACATGGAAAATATAAAAAAAACAGAAAACTAATCAAAAGAACCTTAAATTTTTAGAGCTTGATTTTTCTTAAAACGAGCAAAGTCTTACTAATATATATTTTTTTCACTCATTAAATTTGGGGAACAAATATGCGTTTATTGGGGGTATTATATAAATATTTTGGACACCTAGTGTATAAAACAAAAAAATGTTTGGGATTCTAGTAAATGAGATATCAATCAATCATCTCATTAATTCATCTTATCCCTTAATATATATATAAACGTAGGATCCCACAGAACCTAATGATTGAATCAGAGAATGATATGTCAATCACTGGGATGCCCGACACTTCTGGTGCCTAAATAGCCACATTGCTTTTTCATAGCAATAAGCATGATGCCCACATTCACAATAAAAAGAAGAAGAAGAAAGGCACCATTTCCAAACACATGGAGCTATACAACAAACTCATAATTGTCATCCCAAATATAAAAAAAAAAAGAAAAAAGTAAACCACTAGCGAACTTTGGTGTCCATTTTCACAGAATCCAAAGCCTTATTAGTGTCATTTTTATTGATGACAACCTTACATGATTTGTCCATGTACCTTAATTCCTGCCTTTGAACGAAATCCAAGGACAGCTGTCCACATTGCAGTAGTCTTCGTTGTTGTTATTGTGGCTTAGAGTCTGAATTTGGATTCTTGGTGAGGGGACCAACGATGATGTTAAATTTGACTTTCAATTGTTTGTGGGTGTACCAAAATTAGGCTCTGCTGTTTTTTTTCTTTTCTTTTTTATTTCTTCCTACAATCTGACCTTAATCAGCCATTAAAGACTATAAATTTTACATTAGTTTAATTAGTGAACATGAATTGGCTCTGATCTGTTTGGCGTAAGTGAACAAAATGTAATTTATAAGTAAAAAATTCAATCTCTTAATTTTAAAAGACCATTTTTAAGGGTAAAATTGTGCAGGCTGAACGCATAAATCTTTTTTAAGGGTAAAACTGTGTAGACCGTATGCATAAAATAGACAATACCTTCGCAATTTTGGAATACGGGGTTGTAGTTACTCTACCTATAGTTACCCCCAAATTATTCTTAAATCATTTTTTTTAGTGTTATTGAGTATTTTCATCATTATAATGTTCAATATAGATGATTTTCAAAAAAAAAAATTCTTAAACCGTGAATTGTAAACAATAAACCTAAACCCAAATTCTAAATACTATACTAAACCCTAAACACTAAATCATAATTATTAAATCCTAATGAGACAAAAAAAACTACAACTCCACTTTTTCCCTCAATTTGTTAATAAAACATATTAATTTTATGAATTTTTTTATAATTCGAAGACATATATAGTCGTATTTTATTACTTTATTTTTGTTTGGCTTGTCGCTTTCAAAATTGTTTTTCATAAGATTATGATCCATCACTTTCTTGCATTTGGTTTTGGTCGGTTTGATGGGTTTTGTGGGCAGGTCTAGTACTACACACACGTGTATACATGATGATGGATTGATGGTTCACCCAGGGAAAAAAACCCCTCACGAAGGAAGGACTACATTATGAGTTCCATTTATATTAAGAACAATCCTTTGTAGTTACGCGATGAGTTTTGATCAAATTTAGTTCGTGGTCATATGAAAATTTTATGTACGCACGGATCAGATGGACTCGAGTTTAGGCTCAAATGACAAGATTGTATTGTAAACTTATTCACACGCAAAAAAGAGAGAAAATTCAGAAGAGATAGGTAGTATGCTTGCGTGACGTGGATGGTTATCAATGTATCATGGAAAAAAAATTTGTAGTCAAAGTTATAATCAACAAAGAGTACTGCTGTATAATATTCAAAATTGGTGTTTTTTTTTTGAAATGTCTTAGGCCACATACAAGCTAAGCCATGTCCGAGGGGTATGAAGACTACTACAACGGATGAAAACTACCCAAATCCCAACCTCTCTGGTGAGAATGAAACCCTAGACCTCAAGGTTCTGGGCAGACAACCTGACCAATTATGCTACCTCCCATTCTCTATTCAAAATTAGTGTTAATTAACGTGATAAACGCAAATCATAAAATAATAATACATAATTAGAAGAACAAAAGAAAAGAAGGAGGGTCGTCATGCCATGTACCTTTCATTTGCTTCTGTTCGACGGAAGTTTGATTTTCCCAGAATACATCTGCAATCGCTGACTAATGATGCAGTTGTTAGAGAAAATTTAAACAAGTAATTAATACTCGAACTAATGTATGACTAATCACTCATTATGGATGATATATAAACATGCATATACACAAACAATATGAACACCTTTCCTTACACGCAATTACAACATGTGAAGAAAATTAAAGTTGGCAATGCATATTGCATAGTAGAAGAGTCTACAATATATATATATATATGGACTGATGATTCCAATGAGAAATATGTGGTGCATTTTTTTTTTCAATCGGACCTTTTGACCTTCATATTTTTAATGAATTTCTTAATTAACAAATAAATACTACATAAATAATTAGTCACAGAAGCTCGTTGTCTATCCCGCAGTAAAATATTATTTTAAGTAAAAAAAATATTTAATTTAAAGAATTAAATTATTACGTCTTATATATAATTTTTAGAGAAAATAAATTTAATTATAAATAAAAATTACATAATAATAGAGTAGGAGTTAAAATAAAATATCTCAACGACTATATAATATTTTTAAAAGTCGAAAATTTCAACGACTATATATATTTCTATTTTGAATTTTGCTCTCCCAATTTCAATACTCCTGCATTCACTATCATCGTTTCTCCATCATCAATGAGTTATTTTGTTTTTCAAAAATGGTTCAAAAAATGTTTTTGACTCTTCCTTCATTGAAGGTATAGAAGATATACTTGTGTTCAAAGCGAAGCAACAAATATCGGAGAGATTGAGTGTCTCAAGATCATGTACTCCACGTTTGTACACTGATCGTGACTTTATTAGAGGTCACGAATGACTTTTTAATGATTATTTTGTTAACACACTAATTTAGCCTTCTAATAGATTCAAATGTAGGTCATCAACAAAATCTATTTCTTCTCGTCCAGTCTGCAATAGAAACTCATAAATCATAGTTTGAGCAAACAATGAATGTTGTTGGAAAGCTAGAGTCGTCTTCACTTAATTAAAATACAACAGATGCGTTTCAAATGCTTGGGTTCGATGTTTCTACCGACCTTTTGAATAAGTATGTGCGGATTAGAGAGAGCATGATAATATTTTCTATGAAAAATTAGTAAGAGTAGTGATATCTTTTTTTTTTTTAAAAAAATGGACACTTGAAGTCCCCAAATAGAGATGAAATTGGCAAATTGTTGGCTATTGGTGAAGTCATGGCTTCTTGTGAGTGCTAGAGAGCATCGATTTCATGCACTGAAAATGGAAGAATTATTCGAGCGCCTGGAAAGGTCAGTTTGTTGGTCATATCCATGAACTGATAACTACATTAAAAGTTGTTGCAACATACAACCTCTAGATTTGAAATGCATTCTTTGATTTATCATATTCATATAACGAGGTCGATGTGGTAGAGCAATTCATTTGTGTTCTCAGAACTAGCTCCAGGATGTTCCCCACCAGTGGACTATTAAATCAATGATCACCACTACTAAGTGGGTTACTATCTAGTTGACGATATTTACCCATCGTGGGCCACACTACAACAAATTAGCTCTTTAGCTGCGGTCAAAACCGCAGCAAAAGGAACAAAAAACCATAAGACAAAATTTTACTTGCTATACGTAAACCGCGGGGGAGTAGGCGTCACAAAGACAATACCTGCGGTTTATATGACCGTAGGTAAATGAAAAAACGAGTGCGGGACTAGTCGTTCAAATACCCGAAGGTTACAAACGCGGATGTAAAAATAAAATTCCGCGGTTACATGTGCCCCTTAGATGCATGCTCAGATTCAATAATGCGCGGGTATAATATTGATTTAACCGCAGGTGTAAGTTGTGTCATTTTTAGTTGTCGCTTTTATAACCACGAAAAATGAGTTTTGCAACCGCAGGTGGATATTTAAATAATAATTATTTTTATTTTTGTTTAATTTTAGTCTAGCAAAACAAATTCCAATATTAAAGAAATTCTAGAAATAAAAAAAAATTCTTGACATTGGATCTTAAATCATATTCATATTATATATATTTTTATATATATATATATATTACTTTAACCAAAAAGACATGGTGCATATCTTGTTTTTGCCATAACTAGTCTGGTCATATAATTAGAATCCTAAAATACTGATAAGTTCAACATCTTAACAACAATATTTGAGTTCTAGATAGATAAACAAAAGATAATAGGGACGACCAGTACGTGGAGACAGCTTCATGCACTACTAATATGGCAGTACACATCTCCTAGCTCTAATGGCAATCTTCACTGAGGACATGCATTGCCTGCCCATGATAATGAATATTGAGAAACATGGCATATGGAACACATAGGAAACAATCATTAGGCCTATATAAATATTGATCACTCACTAAACAGGGCAATCATGGGAGAAATGGACAAAAAGGAAAATGGAAGAATTATTGGTTATTGGTGAAGTCATGGCTTCTTGTGAATGCTAGAGAGCATCGATTTCATGCACTGAAAATTGAAGAATTATTCGGCCGCTTGGAAAGGTCAGTTTGTTGGTCATATCCATTAACTGATAACTAGATTAGAAGTTGTCGCAGCATACGACCTCTAGATTTGAAATGCATTCTTTGATTTATCATATTCATATAACGACGTCGATGTGCTAGAGCAATTCATTTGTGTTCTCAGAACTAGCTTAAGGATGTTCCCTACCAATGGACTACTATATCAATGATCACCACAACTAAGTGGGTAGCTGGCGATATTTACCCATCGTGAGCCACTTTCTTCGAGATGATCCTTATGTCACAAACCAATAAGAGTAGACACTTTACTAGAATGCAAGAATCATACACGAAAGGAGGTTGAGCATACTTTTGGCATACTTCAAATGAGATTTGCAATAATGCATGGGTTAGCTTGTTACCTCAAGCCTCATTTGAAATAATGCATGGGCTAGCTTGTTACTTCAAGCACTCAACACTTAATGTCTAAATGATATAATTATGACATGTATAATATTGCACGATATAATCATTGAAGATGAAGGGCATTTACATGTGCTCAATCGAACATTACAGACATATATGAACAGGCTAAAGATAGAGATTTCATTAACCAACATCCATGCATCCAAGATATAGAAAATACATATTCAACTTTAAGTTGGTATTGTGGAGTATTTGCAGAACATTTATAGTTATTCGTAATATATATTATTATTTGAATTGTTTATTTTATTAGTGAGTGTAATTATTTTCTAAATTTTGATTGATGTTCCATTTATGTTATTTTCACAATGTGACTAATTTTTTTTTCACAATTCGAGCTCAATCCTCTTTTGTTCAGATTCATAAAAAGCTTCCATTTCTTGCATACAAACTTCCATTTATTGCTTCGCGATCATAAACTTTTATTATGCCTTCAATTTGTCCCCACGCATCTTGAGCTTTTCAACTTTCCTGTCACAAATAAAATCACTAAAAAGACTATAATTTTCTTGCCTTTTTGTTTGTTTGTTTTTTTTGTTTCTCCTTCTCTGTCTTCTTTCCTATCGGCATCTCAAGATCAATAAATGTGTCAAAAGGAGTCGTATGTTCATCTAAATTCACCAAAGTAGGCGTAAACAGGGGCGGACTTACTAAGAGTAAACTTTTGGAAAATTTACTTTTGAGTAATTTTTTTATATATATTAAGGATAGACCATGAATTACAAAAAAAATTAGGCCTAATTGCCCATCCTCATTTTTGGATTTTTTTTCTATATTAATGATAGACCATGGATCATAAAATTGGGCCTAATGAAATTTTAGCCCATCAATACTTGAAAATATGGGTTAAAAACCCAAACTAAACTCCTAATTTATGGGCCCATAACCTTTTGGTCCTTTTCAGCACTCTTCATTGTTCATGTCTTTCACTAAATTTATGAGTTAAATCAACCATACATTTTTTTTTAAATTTCTCTAGAGTTTACCTACTTTTATTCTCACAATCACAATGCGACTCGCTGAAAGTATGATACTTATCAATTGATGGAGCTTTGGTCAGATCCGTCGTAGAAGATAACGCACACGCATGTTTTCGATTTGGTTGGATCATTAGTTGTGAACTTTGAGAAATATAATTTTGATGCTATTCCAAATGAAAATATCATAGAACGATTTCAAAATATGAAAATCGTGGAGCACAATTTGTGAATCAACTTTCAATTATTACTTATCGCTATTCTAATAACTTTGGATTTTTAGTGTTGTTTTCCATCATTTTGAAGTCATACTTAATCAACAAAAAAAAAATTCAGGGTCACTGCCCTCGAATCCCTGTATGATTTTGCCCACCCTGAGATAATATCCTGCATCTGTCTCTGGGCGTAAATTGAGAAGATGTAGTGGATTGTTTCTTTCCTCCAACTACCCCTTCAGTTTCAAGCCACTTCGACTAGTATCTCAAAACATCCTGACAATGCAAAGTGCTCCCAACAATTTCTCCATACATATTACATAACACTTACCTTCTTGAATATGTATAAATGAATGAACAAAGAACATCATAGAACAACATCAAAGTATATATATATATATATATATCAATGACGGTTACAACATCCCGAAAAAGTATTTGATTGTGCACGGAATATCAAAACGAGTTCTCAATAAATTATAATATTCTTAATTTCAGGTAGTTAAACAATGCATTTGGAATAGGTAGTCCATTGAAGGCCTATGATATGGAATTAAGCTCAAATAAGCCTAAGAGATAAAACTGTCGTTTGAACAGAAATTCTCTAAACTAATGGAACTGCCTCCGTTTGCCGTGGTAATTACGAAATTGTAACTAGATTTCATTTTTCACAGTCCTAGGCTCAACTCCCACGTCTTTCAAATTTTTCGGAGCCACCCTCATGAGCCAAAGGCTCCGTAATTGCCTGATGCTTGTGGGACCGGGCACTCGAGTGTCTGAGATTTCTCATAGAGGACAGAATCTAATATGACCATATCTTGGATGAATTCCTACTTTAAAAAATAGATTTTTTTAAAATTATTCTAAAAAAAGATAATTAAAAGGTTAATCTAAGGGATAATGAGACTATGAGAGGGATGAGATAAGAATGTTATTATTGTTGGTAATCTAACCCACCCATTATGGTAAAGCATGTCTGCATGTGGACAGAGTAAATGAGCTAGCTAAAAATAGCCATGGTGTGTTAATGCATGTGTGTAGTGGCCAAAACAAGGCCTGGCCCACTAAGTCTAGAACATTCAAGTCCGCCAGTTTGTTTTGGATTAACGGACTCGGAGCCCATACACACAGATTCGGCCCAACAGTAAGACCTAGGCCCATCTCAGATATCGACAGACGCCCTCTCACCGTTTCCGCCTCTCACTCTCACATTCGAACCGCCACTCCCTTTAGCCCCCGTCTCAAAGTCTCTCAACCCGACGGACACAGAGAAACACAAAAGAGAGGTAGAGTGTTACACAACTAAGTGTAACTGAGACTGTTCACAGAAGCTTAGTAGGAACAACTACAACACTGCACCAGAATATCCAGGAAAGGTGATCTTGAACTTCAGATATAGATTACAGTCCACCATACAAGTCTTAGCTACCAAAATACACAGGGATTCGCCTGTTCGAGAGGGCGGCTCTCCAAATAAGGAAACAAGACAACAAGATAATCTCTTCACACCAACCCTAGAAAACATCAGAAAATATATACTAAGTCCTAAATTGATCTCAGCCTTTAAACGTTCTTCTCATCCAACGGCTGTCACTCTCAGAAGTCAAGCAAAAGACGACGTCGCATGACACGAAGTCGTGACAATACCCTCCCCATCAAAAGACCTTGCCCACAAGGTCGGGGAATTGCTCCACCAAACGAGCGTAGGAAATCCAAGTAGCTTCCTACGCATCCTGTCCGTGCCATTTAATCAGTAACTCTGCTGCAGGAGCATTGCCTTGTTTAATCAAACGCCTATCCAACACTATTTCTGGTAGAGGTAATGGCAGTCCTTCATCATTAGTTGGTGGTAAGGTAGGTGATGTAACTGGAGTACTACCCAGGTGTTGTTTCAATTGTGAGACATGAAAAACAGGATGGATGAGTGAGGTAGATGGCAGGTCTAGTTTATAAGCCACGGTACCAATTTTCTGAAGTATAGGAAAAGGACCGTAATATCTGGGCGCCAACTTAAGATTTTGGCGTTGAGCTACCGACATTTGGCGATAAGGCTGAAGTTTCAAATAGACCATATCACCAACTTCAAAAGAGATGGAAGTACGTTTCTTGTCAGCAAACCGTTTCATACTGTTCTGACTTTTTGAGAGGTTATGGCGCAAGACATGCAGAATCTCTTCTCTAGAGCGCAGGTATGAGTCGACGGCTGCCACAGCCACTGTGCCCGGAACATAGTCACACAAACGAGGAGGGAGTCGCCCATACACCACCTCAAACGGAGTAAGTTTCGAGCTGGAATGAGTAGTGGTGTTGTAACAATATTCTGCTAAAGGCAGCCATTTGAGCCAACTCTTAGGGTGACTTCCAGCAAAACAACGTAAATATTGCTCCAGACTTTTGTTCACCGCTTCGGTTTGGCCATCGCTTTGGGGATGATAGCTGGTTGTGAAATTCAACTTGGTGCCCTGCAATTCAAACAGCTTAGTCCAAAAGGCACTAGTAAACACAGAGTCACGATCCGTTACCATAGACTCCGGAATGCCGTGTAAGCGAAATACATTATCCAAGAAAGTCTGTGCTACTGAGGCAGCGGTGTATGGGTGGGAAAGCGCCAAGAAATGGGCATATTTCGAAAGTCTGTCTACCACCACTAAGAGAACTGATTTGCCACAAGAGACGGGAAGTCCCTCCACAAAGTCAAGACTAATATCTGCCCAAACTCGAGAGGGTATCGGCAGTGGCTGCAAAAGGCCATAGGGCTGTGTGTTCAGATATTTGGTGGTTTGACAACGATCACAACGCCGAACGAAAGATTTAATGGAGGCCTTCATTCCTGTCCAATAAAAGTCCCGTTGTGCTCTCTGTAAGGTTTTATCATAACCAGGATGACCAGCCAAGGGGGAACTGTGCATTTGCTCCAGAATTTTATCACGAATGCCATTGCCACTACCCACCACCAACCGATTCTTGTAAAATACTATGTCATGCCGTAGGCTGAAGTGTTTGCAGGCCATAGGATATGCAATTAACTGCTGTAACAGCCGCTGCATCTCTAAATCTCCTTCATAAGACAACTTAATATCAGATAATAAATCAAGAGTGGGAATGGTGATCGCACAAAGTGTTGGTTCTGGTGCAACAACTTCCTCTTGCCGCCTAGAGAGAGCATCCGCCACAAGATTCTCTTTACCTTGCTTGTATTCAATCGAAAAATCATAACCAAACAACTTGCTAAGCCACTTTTGTTGTGCCGGTGTTCCTATTTTCTGTTCCAACAGGAATTTCAAACTGTAATGGTCCGTACGGACGGTAAAGGTATGTCCCAAAAGATAGGCTCTCCACTTTTTGATTGCGGATACTAGAGCAAATAATTCTTTCTCATAGGTGGAGAGATTCAAGGCTCTACCTTTAAGAGTAGAACTGAAGTAAGAGATTGGTCGTCCACCTTGCATAAGTACCGCCCCAATACCGCTGCCCGAAGCATCACATTCGATCACAAAAGGCTGTGTGAAATCCGGCAATGCCAAAACAGGGGGTTTTGCTACTGCCTCCCTCAGAGTCGTAAACGCAACCTCCGCGGATTCGTCCCACACAAAGGCATCTTTGGCAAGGAGTTTATATAAAGGTGCTGCAATCATTCCATACCCCTTAACAAACTTCCGGTAGTACCCGGTTAACCCCAAGAAGCCCCGCAAAGCCTTGACTGATCTGGGGGTCGGCCACTCGAGCATTGCTTGAGTCTTGGTCGGATCAGTTCTGACTCCCTCCTTGCCAATAATATGGCCAAGATAGCTCACCTCATGCACCCCAAAGCTACACTTAGAGAGCTTTGCAAACAGCTGATGTGATTGTAAAAGATCAAGGACTGTGGCTAGATGTCTCAGATGGGCCTCCCGTGATTTGCTGTACACCAGGATATCATCAAAAAAAACTAGGACAAACTTCCGGAGATATGGTTTAAATATTGTGTTCATCAAACTTTGAAACGTTGACGGTGCATTAGTCAACCCAAAGGGCATAACGAGAAATTCGTAGTGCCCCTCGTGAGTCCGAAAAGCCGTCTTTGGAATGTCCTCCTCCACTACGCGGATTTGGTGATACCCGGAACGCAAGTCCAATTTCGAGAAGATGCTGGCCCCATTTAACTCATCAAGTAATTCATCTATAATCGGCATAGGAAATCGATCTTTGATGGTTTCCTTGTTCACAGCCCGATAGTCAACGCACATGCGCCATGTGCCGTTCGCCTTACGCACTAATAAAACTGGGGAGGAGAAAGGGCTAACACTGGGACGGATGACTCCAGAATGAAGTAATTCTCTGATGATCTTCTCAATTTCAGCTTTCTGATAGTGTGGATAGCGGTATGGTCGAACATTGATTGGCGGAGTACCCTCTCGCAAGATGATTCTGTGATCATGAGTGCGATATGGCGGTAGGCCCTTAGGTTCAGAAAAAACCCCAGTATATGTTAATAAGAGTTGGTGAATATCCTCACCCAATACCCCGTGGACTACACCTGCATCAACATCAAGCAACTGTAGTAACACACCATGTCTTTCCAATGCAGCAAATTTTCCAGACCCCGCAGGAGAGACTACTGTGCCTGCCGAAGGCTGGAGCCCGACCAACTTGCACTGCCTTGCCCTGTACACAAAATCCATTGTCAATGTTTGGAAATTCCATTGCACTACCCCAAGTTCACGAAGCCACTGTATCCCCAGTACCATGTCACACCCCCCGAGAGGAAGAACTAAAAAATCGGCACAAAATTGCACCTTCTGTAGGCTGAAAGTCACCGCACGATTCTTTCCTTGACAGCTCAGAACATCTCCATTGGCAATTGTAATAGGCACTGGCGGATGAGGATGTAGGATTAACTGTGCCCTCTGTGATATGAGAGGATCAATAAAATTATGGGTGGAACCCGTGTCAATCAAAACAACAAACTGATGTATCCCAATGCGACCCACCATACGCATAGTTCGTGGAGAAGGGGTTCCAGATAGAGCATGTAATGAAATCTCGGGGCTGAACAACGAGGAATCTCCAGTCACATTCATCGGGCCTGTTATGTTTCCCGGTTCAATGTTAGCAGCCTGTTCTGTAGCCATAACTCCCCCTTCTGGAGAGAGAGTTTCATCAAGAGTTTCAATCAAAAAGAGCTTCGGGTTGGGACATTTGTGGCCTGGCGACCACTTTGCATCACAGCTATAACACAATCCTTTCATTTTCTTTTCGCGAATTTGTTGATCCGTAATACGTTGCACAGACGCTCCACGTGGAGGAAGCACATTACTACTGACCTCCGAAGAGGAATAAGAAGTTACACTAGGTGAGACAGTAGAACTGGGTCTTGCAGTCATGCCAAACCCTGGGTAGGGCAGAGAAAGGACTGGTGGAGCAGCTGGTATCGCTGGAGGTGTTGTGGAGAGTGGTGGAGTGATCGGGTTATCGGCTTGATGGGAGAAAAGGCCCATATAAGGGCTACGGCCAGGCCGTCGAGCCAGTAACAGGGTTGCCTCTTGCATTCTGGCCATTGCTTGTGCGGTCACCAGAGACTAGGGCATCAGCATTTTAACCGTGAGGCGAATTTCATCTTTCAACCCTCCCAAGAAAAAACTCAACTTGTGGGCTTCAGTTAACTCGGGCACCCTAGCCACCAGATCTTCAAAACGAAGCTGATATTCTTCTACGGTGCCAGTCTGCCGGAGTCGGACCAACTCTTCCATTGGGTCCTCAAATAAACTTGGCCCAAATCTGTTCTGCAACGCAGCTATAAAATCAGTCCACGTAGGTGGATGGCCGGATGCATGAAGCTCACGAGACCATATGGCCGCACGTCCGTCCATGTGATACGACGCAATCAGTACTCTCTATTCTAGCGGAGTTTGGTAATAGGTAAAGTAGAGGTTAGCTTTCTGCAGCCAAACCACGGGATCATCACCTGTATAACGCGGGAAGTCCAACCGGGGGTTCCGATTGTGCCCAGCTCCTTGAAGAACGTTGTTATCTCTGCCACGGTCAGGGACAGGAGCCACTGGTGGGGTGGCCAACGGAGGGGCTGGATGATGGTCTAATTGGTTAAGCCGATCCGCCATGGCCTGAATGGCTAAATTTTGGGCTTCAGATCTAGCAACCTGAGCATCAAAGCGGGCAGTAAGATTGGCAAGAGCCTCCAACAGTTGTGAATGGGAATCGTCTCCTGGCATTGCGCGCGTTTTCACCATGAGAATCGGTGCCTCTGATACCAATTTGTTACACAACTAAGTGTAACTGAGACTGTTCACAGAAGCTTAGTAGGAACAACTACAACACTGCACCAGAATATCCAGGAAAGGTGATCTTGAACTTCAGATATAGATTACAGTCCACCATACAAGTCTTAGCTACCAAAATACACAGGGATTCGCCTGTTCGAGAGGGCGGCTCTCCAAATAAGGAAACAAGACAACAAGATAATCTCTTCACACCAACCCTAGAAAACATCAGAAAATATATACTAAGTCCTAAATTGATCTCAGCCTTTAAACGTTCTTCTCATCCAACGACTGTCACTCTCAGAAGTCAAGCAAAAGACGACGTCGCATGACACGAAGTCGTGACATAGAGATTCAATTGCAAGTGTTGTTTTTGTGCGAGTGTTAGTGGACATGTCGCTGCTGTCAGATCTCATTAACCTTAATCTCTCGGATTCCACTGAGAAGATCATCGCTGAGTACATACGGTACGTCTCTTCTTGCTCTTTAATTAATCAACAAATGATACCAGTAACAATTACTGCTTGATTGCATGAGAATGCTTCGGTTATCCTCAATATTTCCTTTATTTAATATGATTTTCCTTCAGTTAGGTTTTGTTCGTTTGTGCTTTTTGTCTCCCTTATCAGATCGAGTTTTCTTTTTAAAATTTTCACTTTTGATAGTGATGAAGTGTATGCAACTGTTTTACACTAATTTTACAGGAAAAGATAAATTAGAAATTGTGCGCATCCACCGATCGAAACCGAAATCGAGGGTTTCCCGAAAGAGGAAATACGCTATTGAGCTAAGAAGTTCGGAAAAAGAAAAAAAATAAAAATGGAGAGTAGTGCGCGCGGAAGATTGGAATCAATATCTCGTCATCTCTTGCAGCCAAGGGAAGCTGATCATGCCATTCACCCTGTTAGATTTTCTTATTCATAATACTTCAACTTCTGATGCTCTCTATTTTGGTCGTCTTCTTTAATTGGAGTCTAAATCTTATGGATTCACAGTTTTTTTTAATTAGGTTTCACTGAAGGCTGGAAAATCCGAAGATGAGGAGGCGGAACCAGTGATCATTGGGGGAATGATTTTGGACATTCATGCTACACCTTCAATCCCTACGAATTCCAGAACCACTACTCCTGGCAAGGTTTTCTTTTTGATATGAATTATTGTCAAGATTTTGATTAAGGAGTTATTTCAAATGCAATGTGCTGTTCGGTGGGTCACGTAATGGTGGAAGTTTTGCCTAAGTTCCTTGTCATTGGCAGATCACGATAACTCAATGAGATTGTAATTTTTTCCTTGAATTATTTGGTGTAAATAC
This sequence comes from Tripterygium wilfordii, assembly GCF_013401445.1. Taxonomy (NCBI): domain Eukaryota; kingdom Viridiplantae; phylum Streptophyta; class Magnoliopsida; order Celastrales; family Celastraceae; genus Tripterygium; species Tripterygium wilfordii. The sequence continues at coordinate 1,050,866 of NC_052233.1, forward strand.
ATTGTCTTAGCCGATGCCAGTGCCCCACAAACTATTTTTTTTTTTAAAATTGTAACTTTTGTGATGCTATTGATGAGAATTAATGTTGGTGCTTTCCTTCTTCTTGTTTTTTTTGTTTAATTTAATTAAGCTGGTTGGGGTATGGGATTCAAATGCACCACCTCTAGTGAGGTGAAGTGGACAGTGGCTGATCCCAATCAATGTATGTGAAGGCGGGTTAGGGTTCAAGAATTTAATTTTTCTGGTGTTTACCTTATAATCGACTGTTTATTCAGGTAAAATATATTTTAGGAGGCGTGGCTAGGAATGTTGCTGAGTGCATGTCCAAGCTTGGAACAAAGCCTTTTATGATTAGTGCTGTGGGACTTGATATGGCAGGTGATTTTATGGCAACCTCTTTCTTCTTAGTGTTTGACAAATCAGTAAAGGGATGACATCTTAAAGTACAAAGCTAGAGGGTGCTCAGATATCCAACAATGATAACAAATTAATAATCATTGAATTTTGAAAGAGTTTGATTATTAGCCAAATGGTAGAGTTGCATTGCCACCACCACCAGGACACTGCCATACTGTTATTTGATTCCAGATGCACAGAAGATGATGGATCAATCCCCTTCCATTGTTAAATATTAGAGACTCAAATTTTAAATTTAGCCCTATCTGTTTGTAAGTGTAACTTCATTGAACCTCTAGGACATGAAGGAAAGCATGCATTTGCACACTTATGCATAGAGCAAGAGAATGTTTCTGTTCTAGTAAGCAGTCAATATGAAGTTATCCATATAAAAAGCAATAAATATGAGTTTGAACTCGGTAATTACAAGTTTACAACCTAGGCATCGTGAGTTATACCACTGGGACAACATAGCCTTAAAGTGGGGGTTACTGACCTACTGGGTAACAGGGTGTACATCTGTCCTTCCATAACACTACCACCACCATTGGAGCCTTTTCATGACTTTTACCAGGCAATGAATCCATTAAGAAGCTGTAAGCTTTAAACAATGGAAATGGTGGCCTTGTCTCTTTTGTTGTGTTGATATCTGAAACTTCTATGTATTACCTGGAAACTATCCTAATCACTGTTCCTCATGTACTATACGATTTACATGTAAAAGTTTTTTGTTGAAATGTGTTTCATTCTACGGGTAGAAAAAATAGCTTTTCTCTGTAACTGCCTGATTTCATTGCGTTCTTTAACTAGGAAATTTGTTGCTGGAACAATGGAGGTCTGCTGAGCTATCAATAGAAGGTCAACCCTTTCATGTTTACAGCCTTCGACACTTTCATCTGTGGTCACTATTACTTTGGTTACATAGCATAATCACAGTTATTATTCTTTTTTCTGTTTTTCAGAAATATAATTAATCTTAATTGCTGTTGTCTTTTCTTGGGGTTTTGAAAATCAATTATGATAGCATATCTCGATACTTTCAGAGTTGGAAGAAAGAAAGAATTAGTTTCATTTTTATCTGGATGAAAACCATAGAGAATCATAAAGTTTTTTTCTTCGGTGGTTCACTGGTTCCTTATCACATGAATGAAATACTGAAAAAGTATACTCTTCACTGGTTCCTTATCACATGAATGAAATACTGAAAAAGTATACTCTCTTTCTGGTATACTGAGAAATACTTTACAACAACATTCTAGTTTTTCCTCACATAAATTTTGGTGTAGGCATTCGGAAGCATCCAGATATCGGAACAGCTGTTGTATGCAACATATTTGACATCAATGGAGAATTAGCAGCTGGTGTTGCAAGCGTAAAAGAAATTGTGAGCTAAACTTTATGGCTCCATATAGATTATTTATGATGCCAGCTTATAAAGCCAATAGTACGGATCTTAATTGTGTTTATTGGTACAGGAAACATTTCTCACCCCTGAGTGGATTCAGCAGTTCAAGTGCAATATATGCTCTGCTCCAGTATTAATGGTTGATGCAAACTTGAATCAATCTGCTTTAGAAGCTTCATGTCGAAGTACTTTCTAATTTTTTAAATAATAACTTCAGACATCCTTTCTCCTCAATCTTCTTATATGAATCAAAACTATTAGTTGTGATTATTACTTTTTCCTATTTTCATTTTTTATTCTTATTTACAAACTACCATCTCTCTTCCCTCTTGGTCTTTTCCAGTGGCTGCAGAATCTGGTGTTCCAGTGTGGTTTGAACCCGTCTCCGTTTCAAAATCCAGAAGAATTGCCTCGGTTGCCAAGTTTGTAAGTGAAATTATTTATGCTCCATATACATTTTAACCATTAAATAAATAGTGTGGTTTTAGTATGCACTCAGGATACTGGTCGTGCTTTCTAGTCCTAAAATGTCCAGATCAGAAGTGTTTCCACTTTCACTTATTTTAGTTGGTTTTCATGTAATTCATCCCGTTTAAAAATTAGTCAATGCAAGGTTGACGAGCATTATCATTCTGCTATGCTTGTCAATGTCTTGTGGTCTGTAGTTCAGATAGAAAAGTTAGGTGTTGTTGTTTACAAACTATTCTCCACCTGCTGATCAAGATTAAACATTCAACAAGATGGACATTGAGCTTTTGTTTTGGACCATTCTGAAAGTCCGGAGGCTATAAATATGTGTTTACATCGTACCTTGCATTATTTGAGTTTTATGTTACCATATTTAATATGTATTATTAATTGCCATTGATTTAGGGTTAGAAAGAAGTCCTTTTATAAATGCATATATAATATATTGAGATCAGAACCTTGATTTCCCTCTACAGGTAACTTTTGTCTCCCCTAATGAAGATGAACTTGTAGCCATGGCAAGTGCTTTGGCTCCTGGAAATATGCTCAACACAATTACAGAACCAAAGAGAACTAAGCCTTCGATACAATGTCTGTTTAAAATGCTAAAACCAGCCATCTGTGTTTTGCTTGAGAGAGGTATCACAATAGTGGCTGTGACTCTGGGATCAGATGGGGTGTTCCTATGTTCGAAGGGAATTCCTAGCATCCAGAGAATCAATGTGGCGAGAACCAAACTACATGGATTTGGTAGACAGTTATACGAAACTGTGGCATCAAGATGTTCCTCAAATTTGCATCCTCTTGCAAGAGGGTCTGAGAAAAGCTCTCATCTTTTTGTTATGCATTTCCCAGCACTTCCTACTTCGGTTGTGCGGCTTACTGGAGCTGGAGATTGCTTAGTTGGTGGGGCGCTTGCTTCCATTTGTGCAGGCTTAGATGTTATGCAGAGTCTGGCGGTTGGTATTGCAGCAGCTAAAGCTGCTGTTGAGTCGGAGACCAATGTGCCTTCTGAGTATAATGTAGCCACAATTGCAGGTGCGTACGAGAGCTCTATTCAACGGGGAGACTCAGTTGCTTCTAACTGTTGTGTCGCTGAATGATAACTGCCATTTGTTATACACTTCACTTGTTTCTGTGCTTAAAACCAAAAAACGAGAAAGGAACCAAATTCGAAATGGAATGGAGCTGAAACTATTGATCGATACTTCTTTTGTGCAGATGATGCAAGAGCGGTTTACTCTGCTGCCAAAGTCATATTCAACCACTCAATGCTATGACACGGTTGACAGGGATCCATTTGAAGACATACTTTTGCTCAAAGCTACTGGTGACTAAATGCCTGGACTTAGTCCTCCATACTCCTAGGAATGCAAGGTTTTAGCTCTCTCTTTTCTTTTCTTTTTTAAAAATATGGGTCTGGGATAACACCTTACCACGATGCGCTACATATGATGAAGTTTGGCAATAGAAGCAGTCACAATTGATTAATAGTATAACTGAACAGACTAAACCTGAGGTCCTTAAGTTAATGAAGACATTTTATTGGTTCCTTCTGTTTTAGCAGGGGAAAGACGTGACAGAGGAAAGGAGAACTATTGACATGTGGTGGTGATGTTTTCAGTATTGCGTTGAACTATGTATATAGCAACTTGCGTTATGTGATAGTGTATATATGTATTTGATTAATAATATGCTACGAGAAGCTATCATCCGCCTGTCTTCAAAATGGCTAGATCGCCAGAAAAGATGGCACGTTTTTGTTACAAAATGTTTGGATTTGAGTTTATGTATTTCAGAGTAGAGATCTTTTTGGCTACCATTTTCGTTAAGTTATTTGATTAATGTTTGGATTGAAAACTTGTTGGGCTGTTTTTGGATGATACACATTGGACTGCTGCTGGTTAAGGGGGGATCTAAGATGGGGAAGATGTTTCGAGAGTTTCATTTATTTCTGGCTTAGAAGGGGTAGCTCCTGGACACCCTTAAAACTGCCCTTCTGTAGGAGCAAGGTATATAGGAAATGCCCAATGGCTTTTACATTAATTATGTGCATGATTTTCGTAGCATATCATAACTAAAACCCCTCTACTTCCCCAAAAATCCTAAATCAATTCTCAGACATCAGTATACTTGGATGGGGCACCAAGAGTTCCTTCATGGGTGGGGCTATGGATGTTGGCAATACTGATGCTCCATTACCATAGACTGATCTCTGGCTGTGCCGGTCCCTTTGCCCCCTCAACTACTTGATTTCATGTTTGGATTGGGTGAATTACACATGGTACAAGAACATCTCTCTACTATCTATGAGTTCTCTACTATCTATGAACTCAAGGATAACGTCGTTTTTGCCAAGATTGTATGTTTTTTTTTTCAGCTACTCAAATCCAAACCATTGGAACCCCTTAGAGGTTCTAACGAAGGAGCACGCAAATCTAAAAAATGCATAGTTTTCCCTTCAAAAGTAACTTCTCCGGTCAGGAAACTCATTAGATATTTACTTAAACCAGTAGGTCATTGAGTAGATCCCACATTAGCCCGAAGACGTTGGTCTCTAACTAGGAAAGCAAATGCTTGTTGCTTTGTCTGATTCAATAATACCGCTTATCCTAGTGAGTTTTACAGTCGACTTTGAGTTCATAGATGATGGCTCCCTCGAGGGTACAAGCGAGCTAGCCCCACCTTGCTAACATGGCTACCCGATGGTGAAAATGGAAAATTGGGGTGGGTGGTGCTTGATCAGAATGTGAAGGTCGTCAAGTTTTATTAGTTGATTGGGGCGAAGATCAAGTTTTATAAGCTGATGGGTTATAGATGCCAAGGTCTTGAATCAATGGAACCACTGAGAGGTAGTGCAGCTAGTCTTCGGCTTGGTTAGGCGCTCAAGTTGATTGTGTGCTCAGGGTCGAATCTAGTTATTAGCAATTTTTTGATGGTCACGTGCGTGTGGGGGCTTGCTAGTGGGTTTCGATCTGCTAGCAGGTCTTATGCATTGGGCATCGGCCCAGGACTTACCCTGTTGGTAGTTTCTGTGAGCATAGGTCTGCCAACCCAAGGTTTACACTCTCTTAGCTATTCGAAAGGCATGGTGGGCTAGGTGATTCCTTGGTTATATGAAAAAGAAAGTTTTGATTCAATGGTGGATTTGTAGACTGATGGGTTGGGCAAAACCCATCACATATAGTTTCATGTAAAACGATGATATTACTTTCAGTGGGTGGCAACCTTGCGTAGATAAACAGACCGCTAATTTCATCTGTGGTTTTTTTCTAATATTTATTTGTTTTTTAATTACATGTTATGTCACTTTGGACTCCAATTATTAGTTTTTTGAAACATCAAGGACATAAGTGAGAAATTTTGAACTTCAAGGATAGTGAAAATCTTGTAACTTCAAGGACATCACATATGAGCTTAGTCAAATAATAATTATTCCCAACTTCAAAATGTTCCAACTCAATCTCCCAAAGTTCATATTTGTTTCAATTTCATCACTCGAGTAAATTTCATTAAATTTGGTCAATCAAATTGCCTACATGGTGACTTGACCGTCCTTGTCGACTCTTTTCAAACGGTAATTTTTTCACTTGCTTGTATATTAATTAACATGGAACTTAAATTTCTTTTTCATTTCAATTTTGAATGAAATCAATCTGTCTTGGTCTTAATTTTCAGGTAACCACAAATACTATCGAGCAATCCAAGTTCCAAGAAATAGGTGATATATGAGCTCACGATCCTACTTTAATCAACTTATATAATCTAATAGCTGTATAGCATCGCTCTCATACGGACGTATAACAGTGGTGTCCAAAACAATAAGCCCCACTGCTGTTCACTTTTCCAGAGATTATTCAATGAAGAAGAAAGCGGCCGAGTTACAAATACTTAATTAACATAATCAATTTGATTAAATAATATTTTTGAGTAACATTACAGAATCACGTAATGAAATCTCTATTTATATAAAATGACAATTCAATGTGTGTGTATGTATATATATATATATATATAATTAGAAATTCTCCTATGTGAACCAAAAATATGTATATATATATATATATATATATATATATATATATATATATATATATATCTTATCTCTACTCTAACAGTAGTTGTTGATTTGAATTTCTTCAGATTGTGCTTCGGGTTGTGAGGTGAGATGTCAATTATGATCAAGGCCAAATATATGCAAAAGAGGGCAAGTGGTGGATGCAAAAAGTGTGTGCCTCCTGGAATCTATACTTGTCCTTGCTATGCCCACTTGACCACGCATCGTGGTCAACACAAACTGTCCTTAAACCTAAAGGAATTACAAATTATGCTTTCTTTATGATTTTGGAAGAGAATGAAGATGATGTTTCTTGCCTTTATTTTGAGCATATTATATTATGTAGATGATTGTGACCAAGACACTGAGTAATCTTTGTATTTATATGCTGCAGATATACACATCAAGAATGAGCATATTATATGTAGATACATTGCAAAGTTTGGGCAATGCAAACTTGAATATTAGTTGCCAACTTATTTCAATTTGTCTTTTTATCAACTTAGTTACATTATTAGATTTGCGATGTTGTTAAGTTTTTAATATGTTAAGTACGTGGTTGCTATGTATCATGTCCTTTATTTATTTTTTTTACACATTCTACACATCAAGAAGAGCCCTTACAAGTATGATAGTTATACAGAAGATACTATTTTTTAAGTAGTAATCATTAATACATTGCGGGCAAAATCAGTATCTCGCAATCGTGCAAGCTCCTCCATGTATGTATTGCACTTGAAAGTTGAAAGCGGTAGGTGTCAATGAGACCTTTCTTCTTCTTTTTTGAACTCGAAACAATGGAATATTGTGGATTGAATAGTAATCACACTCGCATAAGAATATATGGACAACCAAAACTTCATATTTGGGTCCAAACTAGGTGTTTGCATATTCTCCAAATTTGATTGGAGGTTCAAGTCAAGAGAAGTCTTCCTAATGAAAATGATAGTTTACATATTTTCCAAATTCGTACATGTCGCGCGTGTAGGGCGGGTATCAACCTAGTTATTCAATGAAGAAGAAAACGGACGAGTTACGAATACTGAATTAACATAATCAATTTGATTAAATAATATTTTGAGTAACATTACAAAATCTCGAAATCAAATCTCTATTTATATAAAATGACAAATCAATTCAATGTGTGTGTATGTATATATATATAAAATTAAAAATTCTTCTATGTGAACCAAATCTATATATATATATATATATTATCTCTACTCTAATGGTGCGTTTGATACGAGGGTAATAGGGTGTAATAGTTACAAGGGTAATTAAATTTTAAGTTTACTTGTGTTTGTTATGTCAGTATAACTTTTACTCCTGTAATAAATTTTAGTAATTGAGCTTATTTTTTACACATAAAGTTTACTAGTGGGGGGACCTGGGTAATAAAAAGTAATGAGAAGTTTTACTCCAACTTATTACCCCTTTAAATAAAAAATTCTAAAAGCCCATAAGTTATATATACACATATATAACACACACACATATATATATATATACACACACACTCACATATGCACTGTCTGTGTGTATATACACATACACACACACACACACATATATACACATACATACACACACATACACACACACATATATATACATATGCACTATCTGTGTATATATATACACAGACAGTGCATATGTATATTATATATATGTGTATATATGTATATATATACACACACAGACAGACACACACTCACAAATGCACTGTCTGTGTGTAGACACACACACACACACATATATATATATACACACACACATATACATACACACACATATGCACTGTCTGTGTATATATATACATATATATATACATACATACACACACACACATATATATACATATGCACTATCCGTGTATATATATATATATATATATATACATAAATTCTCCTATGTGGACCAAGTTTGTGGACTTGTTTTTCAACCATAGATGTGGTGGGTCCCATAATAAATGTGGGGCCCCCACTTATGTTGTGAATGATTACAACCATTGGATTTTGGTCCACAAACTTGGTCCACACTTTTGGTCCACATAGGAGAATTTCTGTATATATATATATATATATATATATAATACACATACATATATACAAATACACAGACAGTGCACTGTCTGTGTATGTGTGTGTATTATATATATACATACATATTTTATATAAATATAAATATAAATATAAATATATACATATTATATATATATAAAAATAAATAATGTCGGGCTCGGGTTGAGCCAAAATTGGCCTGAGGTGTCTGGCTTCGGGTTGGGCTGACCCAAAAAATGGAGCCCATACCCGCCCAAGGGGTCGGGCAGGGCCGAGCTCGGACCTATGCCCGCGGGCCAAATGATGACCCCTACTCTTGTGTTACGTCTTTGTCATGGATTTGAATGTTATCAGATTATTTTGTTGAAATTGTTAACAATTGTTATTATATATATATATATGTCTGATTGTGTGTGTATATATATGCATATGTATCTATATTTTTAAAATTTTGGTACATGATAGTCGTAACAATAAAAAACATAATCTCACTTTTTTCTAGTTTTGTTCATTACAATAATAACAAACAAGGGTAATGGTATTACACCAGTAATGTATAGTCGTAACAAACAAGAGTAATGAATACTTGGATAAATTTTACCCTTCTTTACCAAACAAGGGTAACACTTATTCTCCATAATTATTATTACCCTTGTAACATTTATATGAGTAACAAATTATACCCCAAATTCTTACCCTCTTACCAAACGCACCCTAACAGTAGTTATTTGATATGGATTTCTTCAGATTGTGCTTCGGGTTGTGAGGTGAGATGTCAATTATCATCAAGGCCAAATATATGCAAGAGGGCAAGTGGTAGATGCAAGTGTGCGTCTCCTGGAACCTATACTTGTCCTTGCTATGCCGACTTGACCACGCATCGTGGTCAACACGAAGTGTCCTTGAACTTAAAGGAATTACCACAAATATTGTTTATTTACCATGTACAATTTATTTAGATATGACGGTCGTAGAAGAATAAAAGCTTAATTAATTAAGAATAATAGTAAAAAATTTCAATGATTTTGTTACTTTTTTTTGTTTTCTATTTCTCATTGTCCATTGCTTATGGACGAGTTTATTATTGTTAGACTTCTCTTTAAAAATAATTCCCGTGCATAAGACTTTCACAATGAAGAATAAAGACGGACCAAAAGAGGGTCAATTACCCACCAATTAAGTTAAAATCCTACTGCCATGTGCCATCTGACAGAGTCTTCCAAAAGCAAAAGTCAAAATCATCTTGACTCAAATAATCAATGGGCCATATTGAATGATCTTAAATATTAAATAATAAGAACTAACTATTAAGTAATAACTATTAGTATTACATAATATAATAACTAATATTAAAATATATATGTATGTAAATTATATATATTTAATTAGTTCGGTCGGTTTGGTTATCTTAGTTAATAGGAAGGCCGACCATATATTCGGTTTTTGCAAGTCATAAGAACCGGTCAATTGGTTTTATATCAAACAAAATGCTAGAACCACCCAAACCCTAAACCCTAAACCCTAAACAGTGTTAGATGTCATAGCAACTGGGATCCCAATGATCCCATTGTTGAGGTTAGATGTATGGACAACATTTAAAGTGCATGTGGAGTGTGATGGGCTCCACATGCACTTTAATTTTCGTCTATACACATTGCTGGGATATTTATCTTTATGGCAAAATAGGTTCTATTGATTTATGTAACTCTGTTTATTCTAAGATATTAAGGTTATGATTGTTCACCCCTTTAACCAAGGAATGGTAATGAGTATTACACTACTTTAACACCATCACCACCCTTATATATTGCCATGCCATGCCTTCTCCAAACCCAAACCAGTTGAATTTGAATTTGAAGAAACAAGGCAAATCCATGTGATGATGGCTCGCAAAGAGGCTCCATTGATGAGGAGTAGTTCAATGAGGAATTCGAGAATAGGGATCACTATAGCCATTGTCATCTTTCTTGTATGCGTATTTGCCTTCTTCTTCCCTAATGGGGTTCTTGATTCCGATCGTCTTCATCTCCTACTTGATAATAAATTCTATTCAAAGGTTCGAATCAAGCAAATCTAATTTCTTTTCAAGTGTGTTTATTCGACGAGCAAGCTCAAATTTAAGGAAGCTAGAGCTAGCTGACGTTCTTTAATTTCCTAGTTAGAGTTCCAGTCGTCAAACTAAACTTCTTGTTTTTTTTTTAATCTTGCTCATATTGATATATGGAGTCTTGCTCAAACTTCTACAGTTAACGCTTATCAGTATTTTGTGATCTTTGTTGATGATTATTCTAGTACGACGTGTTATTTTATATTGAGTTAAATATGTGTATATAAAGTAATATATATTAATGTGATAATCTCTCAAAAACCTCTCAAAACAACATCTCTTTTTTCATGGTGGCATGAGGGAGGAGTCGAGATTCGATGCATCTCTTCCTCACCTAAGGTACCTCTACGTTTTTTTTTCTTTTTTCGTTTTTATGTTTTTTTCCTTCCAGATATGAAGGTTTTCTCCTTAGATCTGGTGTTTTTCTCCATCGTTTGGGTGGTTTCCTCCCTCACTCGTTCAGATATGGCTTTTCTGGACGTTGATGTGAGATTTGTTGGAGGCGACGTCCATCTTTTGGTAATTTTGTTCAAGGTTATGAAAAAAGTGTTTCACTTCCCCAATCTTATCATTTGGGAGCTTTTGTGACAGTGCACCATAGTGCAAATTATGATGCTTCAAGGTCACTATATATCTACTTCTAAGAAAGAGTTATCTCTTTGTTCCCGCTATTGTTTTGGATTTTTTTTCTTTGTTCTTGGTACATGATTTGTATTTACTTGTTATGTTTTTGGAGGTGGATCCTCCTATTATCATGTAATCTGTAATCTGTGTTGGTTTGTTCTAATACAAGTTTCTTATTGTCATAAAAAAATATATATATATATATATTAATGTACATAGATTTTACGAATATAACTATTTTGATAGTTGAAAAATTGACGACAAATTTTTTGACATAAACAAATTTTTAACTAGCGGCACTCGAGTTTTGACATTTCTTAACGAATCGAGCCCATGCTAAACTTTTCTAGGCCTTACCAAGCCGGAGCTCGGCTTGAGCCCTATAAAAATGTGGTGAGCCCAACTCTTCTCGGCCCATTTAGACCCCCTAATTTTTATTTACTTTTGGTATTAATTTCAACGATAATATCTTTTGCTTTTTTTTTTTCCTTCTTGTTTAAAATTTTAATGGCATAGATTGTATCTTTTGCTTGATAGATTTTAGTTCTGCAACCGTTGACTTATTATGCTTGTTTGTCTGCTCCGAGTTTGAATTGGTTGCAGATTTTGGCAGTGTTTTCATGTGCTAGTTTATGTAGATATAAGGCATATATATATATATATATATATGATCCTGAGTGATCATGTTAAGGCCTGATTTTGATTGAAATCACTCTTTTTATCACTGTTTTAAGTCTTCGACATGAGAATGCATTGTTAGGATTAATTTTTACATTGTTTGTTTTCCCTTCTAACTGTATCAATTTCTGCTAGGCGAAATCAGCTCCGACTGAATCATCCGAGCTATTCAACATGTTGAAAGCTGAGGTTTTGTCAACATCAGAGAAGAATGTTGAACTGAACAGGCAGATTAAGGAGTTGAAGCTTCAACTGGCCGAGCAACGCAACGATAGCTCGCACCAAAAAGCTGGGCCTTTTGGCACTGTCAAGGGTGTAAGAACAAATCAAACAGTTGTTCCTGATGAATCAGTTAATCCAAGATTAGCAAAGATACTGGAAAAGGTTTCTGTTCAGAGAGAGGTTATAGTTATAGTTGCAAATTCAAATGTGAAAGACACGCTGGAGGTGTCGTTTAACAGTATCAAGACAGCAGGCATACCAAATTACTTAGTTGTAGCTCTGGATGAAGAGATTGTCAAGTTTTGCCAAGAAAATAACGTCACAGTGTATAAGAGAGACCCAGATGAAGGCTTTGATTCAATTGGGAGAAGTAATAGTGGCTCTGCTGTTTCGGGACTGAAATTCCGAATCCTGCGGGAGTTTTTGCAGATGGGTTATAGTGTTCTTCTTTCAGATGTTGATATTGTGTATCTGCAGAACCCATTTGATCATCTGTATCGCGATTCGGATGTCGAGTCCATGACTGATGGTCATGACAACATGACAGCATATGGATATATAGATGTTTTTGATGATCCTGTAATGGGTCGCTCTCGTTATATTTTCTCTACCCGGATGTGGGTTTTCAACTCTGGTTTCTTCTATATAAGACCAACAATGGCTTCAATCGAGCTTTTGGATCGTGTGACAGGTCGACTTACTCGAGATCCAAACCTCTGGGATCAGATTGTTTTCAATGAGGAACTATTTTTGCCTTCACATCCTGGGTATGATGGTCTTCATGCTGCCAAGAGAACAATGGATTTCTATGTCTTCATGAACAGCAAGTCCTCTTTAAGATTGTAAGGAAAGATGCTGACCTCCTTAGCAAGTTGAAGCCAGTTATTGTTCATCTGAATTATCACGGTGACAAGCTTACGCGAATGAAAGCAGTGGTGGAATACTATGTTAACGGCAAGCAAGATGCTCTGCAACCCTTCACTGATGGCTCGGGCTGAAAGATAAGATGTGGCGAAGTGAAATGCTTTATAAGACCCCTAATTTTATCAGTGGCTTTCTCTTTTTTTCTTTTTCTGTTCTTTATTTACTTTTTAATTACATGTGTTATGTCACGTTGGATTCCCATGATCACATCTAGGGATGGATCCAGCCTACCCAGTATACAAGGTCGAATTTATACCAAAAGTGAAAAAAAATATAATAAAAAATATTTATATTAATTTCAATCGAAAACCAACTGTTATATTAATCATCTAATTGTCATTAGGAACTTGAACAAAAATCTTTCTCAATATATGGCATCAAATAATCATTAAGTCATTCGCCCATTCAACTACATAGTCGATGTATCACAATCTTCATAGCTTAAAATGCCCTTTCTACCGTTGCACTTACAACCAGTAAAGTTAACGCTAAGGTGATTAATTTGTATGCCAATGGATATATCAAATTAATTTTTGTTTTCACCATCTTTTTAGCAAAACATGCCTCCCATAAACATTTGAAAATACATCGGACATGCGCATATTCAGAATGTAAATCTCAAGTTGATTCCCAAGCGCAAAAATACCTTCCAGTAGAAATCATCTAAATATAATCGATCACTACCATGCTTTTTCTTAGCAACGTGATAACACTACCATGCTTTCATTCATGACCCCCAATTCTTTTTTAAATTTCAATTGCGTAACCCTTTTCCCACAAATAAATTATCATCACGTGGAGCAGCATAAGAACAACTATATTGTGCCTTAAAAAGATAGCAATACAAGCAAAAGGATGCATCTTTTTCTACGATGTACTCTAGCCAAGCAGGGTACTAACTGAACCAATCAGGATTAAACCTATGCCGGTCATTGACAAATAGGCACTTTGCTGAAAATTATGGTTATGAGGTTGACAATGACCTTTTTGTAAGTACACTCTTCGGTATTCATCGCTATCATTAGAATAATAATTTTCAGATTGAAGGTCTAAGTTCAGGATCCGAAGGTAAATCACATACCCCTTCTTCAAGTTAGGGTATTCAGAATGAGATGAATCTAGTGTTGATTTTCTTTTGTAGTAGCTCCAAGCCTGCAAAGGTTGACCCAAGGTCTAGCGTTAGTGGGGTCTAATTTATACTTGTCAGTGAAGGCCCATGTCCTCTACTGTCAATCCACGAGCCCATGGCCTAGGAAGCTCCTTCACCAGCCCATAATTTTACCAAGGCCCAGTGCATGTCAGCTCAACGTCCACATGTCTATCACGTAATCTGAAGCTCTATAAATAGATAAGGGCCCCCCACATTAAAGAGGAGAACTTTGGGAGGTACGTTGCTCTCTCTCTCTAAATTCTTTCTATTTTCTACAAACCTCTCAGCAATTAGCTGACTTGACTGCCAGAGTTTCGCAGGCCGACACCACATCAATGTCAAGTTTCACGGTTTGTTTTGAGTGTGATCTTTACATGATTGATATGTAAAATATTTGTTGCAATGGAATGAAAATAAAGTATTTATTGATCGAAATACGTTTATGTGTTTATGTTTTATCTCTTTATAAACAAAATCAAGTAATATATTATTGAATTATTTTATATTATACTGTTATATTCGTTTTTTGAGACACTTTTTAAAAAAATTGGATCATTATTGTACAATATAATATCTTAAAAACAGTGTTCATAAACTGAGTATATATAATAGCAAAAAGATAATAATTGACCATTTTCATAGGGATGGCAACAACTATTCATGGGGTAGGAGGTGGGAATAGTCATTACCTCCTTCAAAGGAAAGACGAATTCCCATTACGACTTCTGAAATCAACCAAACATAGGATTGTTAATAAAATGGTGTGATGATCATTAGCATTCCTTGGTTAAAGGATGTACCAAATGCAACATTAATTATTATTTTTTTGCTTTAGCCCACCTATTAGGGACCGAAATGTACTTAGGTTTGGGACCCTTATTGTCCTTATGTATTAATTAAAAGTAATGATCTTAAATTGAAACTGGCAGTCAATTTGGGATGTGCTTTGCTTAACCCGTTAACCCTAGCAATTAGGGACCAAATTATACATAGGTTTGGCACCGTTATTGTCCTTATCCCATTAATTAAAAATAATAACATTTGATTCAATATTAGGATGTGTATTTTTTTTTGGAGGAAAAACAAGAATTTCAATGCATAGAACCAGCTTTTACATATTGTAGAATCGAATGAGCTAATCTAGCTAAGTGATGGGTTACATAATTACCCGACCTCTTTATATGTGAGAAAGAGCAACTATTAAAATGCCTAACTCGATCCTGAATATCTTGAAGAACAACTCGACAAGGGTGAAAAGAGTTTGAATATTAGGATTTGTATTAACTCTGTGTGTATGTTATTGATTAATATATTTTTTAAATATATAGTCCCTAAAAATTTGTGTCAGTTTTTCCATGTTAGGTTGTTTGATAACTCTATTTCCAAGTAAATATGTAATTACAAATACCTTATCAATTATTGAACAATACGGAATTTCAGTTTTTTCTTAAATTTAAGTTTAGGTGGTTTATTAGAAATTAATTAGAAGTGTTAGATATATAATCTCACACCAAGCGAGGTGGTTGATAAGAAAAACTTAAAACTTCTCTCAATCAATAAATGTCTTTTATGGATCATGTATTGTTATCTACAATGAACCGATCAACACAAAGCGAATAATTTTCGTTTCCTGATTTGGGTGGGTGAAATTTCTAATTTAAAGCAAATGAATATTTTAAAAAAAACTTAAAATTTTGATTGGTTCAGTCTATGATTCCCTACCTACCAAACAAAATAGGGTACTTGTAGTACCAAACTCTACTGATTTCTGTAACTCTAAATGTTTGTTGTAATACATTAGCGGGGTATTTGGTTGGTGTTTTGAAGAGAAATGAGGGTAAGATAAGGGTGGGATTAATATATTTTCTTGTTCGATTGAGTTTTGAAGGGTGGAATTCCAAACTCATTCCACCCTCTATTTTCCCTTGTGGAGAATAACAAAGCTCGCCAAAATAGTGAGAATGACTATTCTCTGATAATGAGATTTGATGTGTAAAAAATCTTTTATACTTATTATAAAATATTGTTTTATTTTCTAAAATGAAAAAAAGGTAATATGGAAATTATATCATTAATATTCTCACACTCATCTGCTCTTTATTTTATACCAAACATGACAATGCTCATCTCATACTCATCTCACACTCACCTCGCACTTGTCTTCTCCTCCTCTCAGGTTCACCTCACACAATTATGAACTAAATGCCCTGTAATAATCTGAGTCACCATCACCACCTTTATATAGTGCCCTGCCATGCTTTGTCCAAACCAAAACCAGTTGAATTTGAAGAAACAAGGCAAATGCATGCGGTGATGGCTCGCAGAGAGGCTCCATTGATGAGAAGTAGTTCAACGAGCGATTCGAGAATAGGGATCACTATAGCCATTGTCATCTTTCTTGTATGCATATTTGCCGCCTTCTTCCCTAATGGAGTTTTTGATTCCAATCGTCTTCATCTCCTACTTGATAACTCCTATTCAAAGGTTTGAATCAAGCATTCTAATTTCAGTATTATTTTAACATTTCGTTTTAAAGTGTATTTTCATTTGGGGTTTAAAACGGGTCTACCTTTTTGTATGTTACTTGGGGATGGTCCGGCTCGAATCCAACCCGTTTAATAAATGAGTCAAGCTTGAGTCTCTTTTCAAACATTTTTATTCGAGGAGCAAGCTCGAACTTAAAATATATTAATTTAAAAATGTAAAGTAATAAATATTAATGTAAATAGATGTTACGTATATATTTTGGAAGTCGATAATTGATGACAAATTATTTGGTTTTTACTTTTTTTACATAAACGAGTTTTTAACAAGCCGATGATATTTTTTAACAAGTCGAGCCAATGCTCAACTTTTCTAGGCTTTACACCAAGCCGGAGCTGGGCTCGAGCCCTATAAAAATGTGGTGACCGAGCTTTGGGAAGGCAAAAGCCCAGCTCTTCTCGGCCCATTTATGCAGATAAAAATGTTGTCATATTCTAGTTTATGCAGATAGAAGGCATATATTATCCCTGAGTGATCATGTTAAAGGCATGATTTTGATTTGAAATCACTTTTTTTTTTGTCACAATGTTATGTCTTTAACATGAGAAAGCATTGTTAGCTTCAATTTTTATCTGTACCAATCTCTGCTAGGCGGAATCAGCTCCGTCCGAATCATCCGACTCCGAGCTATTCAACACGTTGAATGATGAGGTTATTTCAACCTCAGAGAAGATTGCTGAACTGAACAGGCAGGTTAAGGAACTGACTGAAAAACTTGAATTGGCCGAACAACACAACGATAGCGCGCAACGAAAAGCCGGGCCTTTTGGCACTGTTAAGGGTATAAGAACAAATCAAACAGTTGTTCCTGATGAATCAGTTAATCCAAGGTTAGCAAAGATACTGGAAAAGATTTCTGTTCAGAGAGAGGTTATAGTTGTAGTTGCAAATTCAAATGTGAAAGACACGCTGGAGGTGTCGTTTAACAGTATCAAGACAGTAGGCATACCGAATTACCTAGTGTTAGCTCTGGATGAAGAGATTTTCAAATTTTGCCAAGAAAATAATGTCACAGTCTATAAGAGGGACCCAGATGAAGGCTTTGATTCAATTGGGAGAAGTCATAATAGCATGGCTGTTTCGGGACTTAAATTCCGTATCCTGAGGGAGTTCTTGCAGATGGGTTACAGTGTTCTTCTTTCAGACGTTGATATTGTGTACCTGCAGAACCCATTTGATCATCTGGTTCGGGATTCGGATGTCGAGGCCATGTCTGATGGTCATGACAATATGACAGCATATGGATATATAGATGTTTTTGATGATCCTGTAATGGGTCGATCTCGTTATGTTTGTTCTACCCGTATGTGGGTTTTCAACTCTGGTTTCTTCTATATGAGACCAACAATGGCTTCAATCGAGCTTTTGGATCGGGTGACAGGTCGACTTTCTCGAGAGCCAAACCTCTGGGATCAGAATGTTTTCAATGAGGAACTTTTTTTCCCTTCACATCCTGGGTATGATGGTCTTCATGCTACCAAGAGAGCAATGGATTTCTATCTGTTTATGAACAGCAAAGTCCTCTTTAAGATTGTAAGGAAAGATGCTGACCTCCTCAGCAAGTTGAAGCCAGTTATTGTTCATCTAAGTTATCACCCTGACAAGCTTACGCGAATGAAAGCAACAGTGGAATACTATGTTAATGGCAAGCAAGATGCACTGCAACCCTTCCCTGATGGCTCAGGCTGATAAATTTTCTTCCTTGCATAGTTCATACTTTTGTTTTAACTAGAATTTGCGACTTTGTGAAACCTTTCCAAGTTAGAAATGTAACAAATGCTTTCCTGCTAGGTTTAAGTGGAATTTACTGTAATTTATATATTCCTCCCAACTCACAACGAAGAAAAAACCAACCTCCCTAAATTTCTGTCACCCCTTTTGCTTTATTATTAATCAATCATGTTTGAAATTTATCTCGTCTGTATGAGCAAGTGCAAGTACACATTCTCCATGTTTCTTGGTGCTTACATGGAATAGCGAGTACTCTGTAACGAACCACTCCGCCTAGTTGGTTAGTTCTATGGACTTATGATGTAGGGTGCCTGAGGTTAAGAGTTTGAATCAATTATGTAGGATATTTCTTTGCAAAGACGCTTACACATATCCACATCTCGGTGAGGAAATCGCTCGATGCCTTAGCTGTTCTCTCTACATCACTGTCATCTACAACCTCAAAGATTTCATCAGCTCCATTTCTAAGAACAACGTCCAGTCTTCCAAGTAGCAGCATGTTGTTGTTGCTTAAATTCTACAGGTTTATTTGTTCTTTCAGGAATAAGTGAAGTAATTAGGGTTTTTTTTTCCCTCTGTAACTGCGAATATAATCCTCTCTCTGCTTCATGAGTTTATATCTTGGTGGGTGTCCGATCTAAATTAAGTTTAGCTATTCATGGATGTCAAATAGTTTTTCCTCAATTTTACCTCATGGATGCAGCTTCGACAATCCATGGAACAACCAGATGGCTTTGGATTGAAGATAGTGAATATTGTTCTATAAATCACTCAAAGTCTCGAATTTATGTTTGTTCTTCTATCTTTTTGGGACGCCTTTTTTTATCCTAAGCTACTGAAAAAGAAAAACTGACATTTTGAAAGTTCATGTACCCAATAGAGAGAGAGAGGAAGAACTGATGTAGGACAATATTTAGTAGTTTTCTTTAATTAGGAGAGTTCCTTTAATTATTTCATCTGCGTATTAGAGGTAGATTTCTAGTAAAATTATTAGGAGTTTTAGTAGTTAATAGGAAGTTTAGTCAAACTTAGGATTTCTTTGTTTTTTAGTATTTATAGGGCTATAGCCGTTTCGGTAAAAATAGAGATTGATGAACTAATAATATTTTTGAGGTTTTTATCAATTTCCTTGGTGGATTCTAAGTTATATTGACTTAGCCATCAGGAGTAGTACTAATCTCAAGCCCCAAAAAATAACTAAGGGACCCGAGATCTTTCTTCTCAAAGCGTTGATGAAAAGACCTCTTTACTTACTCATTACCAACAATATCATCACCCGTAATAATTATATCATCAACATAAAGTAGCATAAACATAACTCCAATAGCAAAATGACGAATGATGAATGAAGAGGGTAGACATAGGAACTGCCACTAAAGCCAAGTTGTTGGATAGTACAACTAAACTTCTCAAACCGGGCACGAGGTGCTTGTTTTTCACCAGGTGGTGCCTTCCCGTTTGCCTTGCAAAGTTTCGTGATTCAACAACTGCTTGTAGTAAGTAACTTCAAATTTGGTGTTTTACGAGTAATGAAAACGACATCGTGTTTGAATTCTAAGTAGTAATTCAAATTGTTTTGGCTTAATCCCATCAATTAGGGACCGAATTGTACTTAGGTTTGGGACCATTGATCCGCATGCATTAATTAAAAGTAATACTCTTAAATTCAAACTGGAAGTCAATTTGGGCTGTGCATTGCTTAACTGGTTAACCCTATGAATTAGGGACCAAATTGTACATAGGTTTGGCACCATTATTGTCCTTATCCCATTAATCAAAAGTAATGCCATTATATATCGGTAGTTAACGGGTGCCCTAAGGGCACTTATAAGGATTGACTACAATATATCACAATATGTCATGTGTGATTTGCTCTCTCACCCATTTTTTTAAACTTAAAATATGACTTTTTCAGGTTCAAATGCATTTTTTTTCATCCTTATCTAGTACCCTAAGGGCACTCAACAACATTTTCCATTCAATATTAGGATGCACGTTAATCCATTGGTCCGCACAATAGCCCATAAATCATGCTTGCTAGACAAACACATGGTAATTCTATGTATGAGGGCTTAGGTGGGAATCGGATTGTTAGGTTAAGAGTTGATTATTGTACATATTTTATAACCGAGAATGACATCATAAAAGTCTGTCTTTTGAACAGTCGATAAAGGTTTAAACTTGAGTCATCATGTCCATGCATATAGAAGTCTCCTTTGTGACACTATGATAAGTTACATAAGTTTTTTTTCGTAACGATAGAATAAACTGGGTCAAAGTCTAGCGCAAAGCTACAACAATGATAAACTCCAATATATTATATCAATTATTGCACAGATATGGAATTTCAGTTTCTTTAAAAAAACAACTAAGTTTACGTGGTTTATTTTTAAGAAATTAATTCGAACCAAAGAAATATTCAAAAAAATGAAATATTTAATCGGTTTAGTCTATGATTCCCTACCTACCAAACAAAATTGGGTACTACTTGTAGTACCAAACTCTATCGATTTCTCTAACTCCGTTTGTTCTAAGACATTAATAATCTGAGTCACCCTCACCACCTTTATATAGTGCCATGCCCTGCCTTCTCCAAACCAAAACAAGGCAAATGCATGCGGTGATGGCTCGCAGAGAGGCTCCATCGATGAAAAGTAGTTCAACGAGCGATTCGAGAATAGGGATCACTATAGCCATTGTCATCTTTCTTGTATGCGTATTTGCCGCCTTCTTCCCTAATGGAGTTTTTGATTCCGATCGTCTTCATGATCTCTTACTTGATAAATCCTATTCAAAGGTTCGAATCTTTTGGAAATTTTCTTACATTTCGTTTTAAGTGTAATTTCAGTTCGGCCCGTTTCATAGACGAATTGAGCTTAAGGATGTTAGAGCTGAAGTTCTTAATTTTCCAAGTCAGAGTACTAGTCGTCAAACTAAACCTATCTTTTAATCTTACACATATTGATAGGGGAAAGGATAATTTTCGCCCCTCACAAATGGGATGTGTAACAACTCAGTCCCTCACGTTTCAAACGTAACAATTAAATCATTGGTATTTGTGAGTCGTAACTTGATCGGTTTTGGGACAAATCCGATCAGTCAATTTAGTAACCTGCCAAAAAAAGTCAAGCATAACTGTTTTTATAACTGATTTTGCACACGTGGTATTTAGGTGTAACAAAATAGTCACGCCAAAGTCAGCTCTTCTCGGCCCATTTACTCCCCCAATTTTCAGTTACTTTTTGGGTATTATTTTCAACGATTATATATTTTGCTCTTTTTTTCTTAATGACAAAGATTGTATCTTTTGCTTGATTGATTTTAGTTCTGTAAGTGTACACTTTCAGCTTGTTTGTCTGCGTCTGAGTTTGACTTCGTTATAGTTTTATGCACATTACATGTAGTCTCTTCTTTTTGTAACACAACCAAGTAACCAACACAACTTTGCCCAACTTTGCCTATTTAGTCTTTGGAAGACGCTTCATGAGGCCTCAAAATGCAATATGACGACCAAACATGTGCACAACAAGTTCTAATATTCCCTTGACGTGTGGGTTGGACAATCCGAAAACGTAACATATGCACAACGAACGAGGCCAACAATAGTTGTCATTCAACCCAATAAGTAAACTTGTTTTGTTGGGGCATTCATATCATTTATATATACTCTAAGGTACTATTATGTTAAGCCGTTAAGGCATAGAGTTTGACAGTGTTTTCATGTGCTAGTTTATGCAGATAGAAGGCGTATATTATATATCCTGATTGATCATGTTAAAGCAAGTCACTTTTTTGGTCATAGTATCAAGTCTTTGACATGAGAATGCATTGATAGAGTTAATTTTTTTACATATCCATCTATCTGTATCAATTTCTGCTAGGCGGAATCAGCTCCGTCTGAATCATCCGAGCTATTCAACATGTTGAAAGCTGAGGTTATGTCAACATCAGAGAAGAATGTTGAACTGAACAGGCAGATTAAGGAGTTGAAGCTTCAACTGGCCGAGCAACGCAACGATAGCTCGCACCAAAAAGCTGGGCCTTTTGGCACTGTCAAGGGTGTAAGAACAAATCAAACAGTTGTTCCTGATGAATCAGTTAATCCAAGATTAGCAAAGATACTGGAAAAGGTTTCTGTTCAGAGAGAGGTTATAGTTATAGTTGCAAATTCAAATGTGAAAGACACGCTGGAGGTGTCGTTTAACAGTATCAAGACAGCAGGCATACCAAATTACTTAGTTGTAGCTCTGGATGAAGAGATTGTCAAGTTTTGCCAAGAAAATAACGTCACAGTGTATAAGAGAGACCCAGATGAAGGCTTTGATTCAATTGGGAGAAGTAATAGTGGCTCTGCTGTTTCGGGACTGAAATTCCGAATCCTGCGAGAGTTTTTGCAGATGGGTTATAGTGTTCTTCTTTCAGATGTTGATATTGTGTATCTGCAGAACCCATTTGATCATCTGTATCGCGATTCGGATGTCGAGTCCATGACTGATGGTCATGACAACATGACAGCATATGGATATATAGATGTTTTTGATGATCCTGTAATGGGTCGCTCTCGTTATATTTTCTCTACCCGGATGTGGGTTTTCAACTCTGGTTTCTTCTATATAAGACCAACAATGGCTTCAATCGAGCTTTTGGATCGTGTGACAGGACGACTTACTCGAGATCCAAACCTCTGGGATCAGATTGTTTTCAATGAGGAACTATTTTTGCCTTCACATCCTGGGTATGATGGTCTTCATGCTGCCAAGAGAACAATGGATTTCTATGTCTTCATGAACAGCAAAGTCCTCTTTAAGATTGTAAGGAAAGATGCTGACCTCCTTAGCAAGTTGAAGCCAGTTATTGTTCATCTGAATTATCACGGTGACAAGCTTACGCGAATGAAAGCAGTGGTGGAATACTATGTTAACGGCAAGCAAGATGCTCTGCAACCCTTCACTGATGGCTCGGGCTGAAGGGTAAGATGTGGCGAAGTGAAGTGTTTTATAAGACCCCTAATTTTATCAGTGGCTTTTTTTTTTTTTTTCTCCTTCTGTTCTTTATTTACTTTTTAATTACATGTGTTATGTCACGTTGGACTCCCATGATCACATCTAGGGATGGATCCAGCCTACCCAGTATACAAGGTCGAATTTAGACCAAAAGTGGAAAAAAATATAATAAAAAATATTTATATTAATTTCAATCGAAAACCAACCATTATATTAATCATTTAATTGTCATTGGGAACTTGAACAAAAATCTTTCTCAATATATGACATCAAATAATCATTAAGTCATTCGCCCATTCAAGTACATAGTCAATGTATCAGAATCTTCATAGCTTAAAATGTCATTTCTATCGTTGCACTTGCAACTGGTAAAGTTAACGGTAAGGTGATTAATTTGTATGCCAATGGATATATCAAATTAATTTTTGTTTTCACCATCTTTTTAGCAAAACATGCATCCCATAAACATTTGAAAATACATCGGTCATGCGCATATTCAGAATGTAAGTCTCAAGTTGATTCCCAAGGGCAAAAATACCTTCCAGTAGAAATCATCTAAATATCATCGATCACTACCATGATTTTTCCTAGCAACGTGATAAGCACTACCATGCTTTCATTCATGACCCCCAAATTTTTTTTAAATTTCAATTGCGTAACCCTTTTCCCACAAATAAATTATCATCACGTGGAGCAGCATAAGAACAACTATATTGTGCCTTAAAAAGATAGCAATACTGTTGGACCTATGGTCCTATATGTCTAATTTTGATGATATTAAATCATTTATAAATGATAATGAAACATTAAAGCAATATTTGATTTATATGAATTGAATTTAAATGACTATATATTTTTGAGATAGTGCTGGAAATTAAGTTTTGAAAACAAACATACATGGACTAAGTTAGAGCATCAATTTTCCAATTATCATATCTTAACCAATTTAGGTCCAAATGACTTGAAACTTGAACCACATGCACATGAAGGTTTAATATATGTTCTAGGACTATAATCATGAGAAATTAAGTGCATCACATATATATTTGGTCATATGCTTAAATTCTGCCAAAACTAGGTTTTACCTAATTTTGTGCATATGTGTTCTTTGTGAACGTGGTGAACCAAATGAACTCCGATTTAAATGAAATTTCGTGTGCATCTTAGTTTCATCACTATGAACATATTTGATTTAGTAAAGTTCAAGAGAAAAGGTCATTTACACTGAGTTTGTAAAATGACTTTGAATTTACACCTAGAATTTATCGGTTTTACTATTAGTGATCTAATTGCTTGGTTGAGTGACCAAACGATTTCCGATTGTTATGAAATTTTACATGGACATTCTAATACATATAAAATGATTTATCATGCAGTAATATGAATTTTCTGGGTTGTTTTTCTAATGTAATTAACTTATGCGCTCTATATGAAGCTCTTTGAGCTTACATGCAATTGGGGAGTTCTACCTCCTATTTCCTTGTAGGTTAATCATCATTGTGGTCTCATATGGCTCAGAATTCAGTATGTTCAAGAGTGGTCGAAGTCCTGTTTCTAAGAATGAGCTTGGAGCTCTAGGAAACTATGAAAAATCCTATATTTGCCAACTTTCCACTAAGGCATTTAATCAAGTTGAATGAATCCAACATTGAGGCTATTGGTTGTGGTCTTCATGGAGATACAACTCTTTTCAAACATGTGGGACAAACCTTGTCCTCTCTATCATTAGTGATATATTCTTGTTTGACATTTTCACTCAAGACATGTGCTACCAAGAAAGTTAGGATTGGTGCAATCAAACAAGATTCTTGACATTTTCACTCAAGACATGTGCTACCAAGAAAGTTAGGATTTGTGCAATCAAACAAGATCCTTGACTAAGAGATCACTTTTGAAGTCTTTGATTCAAAATGAAGGGACAAGATGGCATAGTACAATCTACATCCATGGTTGAGAATTAAAGAGAGTTTGAATGGTCAAGATTTGAAGACATACATTGATCAAAGGGTTGTGCTTGTGACAACATTTATGGAAGAAAGGTACAACTTGACTTCTCTCAAGCTTCCAACGTCTATATGCTCTATGGTGGAGATTTGTTTGCTCAAATCATCAATGACCAAGATTAGGAGCTGCAATGGATGGTAGAGATCAACTCTTGAAGTTTGATCCAATGGCTGCAAGCATAGGAGAGAATTGCCTTTAAAAGAGGATCTTCCCTTTCATACAACTGGGAGAAGCAAATTGAAAATTATCCTTGAGAGAAACCTCTTGCTATCAAGTTCATCAATCATCAAGCTTTCTTGCTATTTGCTACAACAATCTTCTCCAATACAAGCCTCTACAATCAAGGACTTCTCACTACTCTTGCTTTTGCAAAAGGGAAGTTCTTATATCCTTTAGGCTTTGTTTACTTACAATCTAAACCTCTCTTGTTCTTAAAATCCTATCTTTGAGAGTGTTGCTGTAATCTTGAGAGTTCCACACCAAATACCTTTGAGGTAACCTGTGAGAACCTTGGCTGAAAATCCCATTGAGAAATTCCCTTTGTTAGGGGAAATTGTAAACATTGAAGTTTGAGGGAGTTCTTAGAAACCCTTGGTGTAAGGAGTTTTGTGGGTCTCTTAAAACCACACCTTAGTGGAGTTGGGAAAATCCTAGGTTGGTGAATCTAGGTAGTAGACGTAGGAGAAGGGTCTCCGAACTACTATAAATCGTTGTGTTGATTTCTTTGTTTACTTGTTTATATTTACTACTTGTTTCAAACTGCAGGATTTTCAAAACCCTACTCTGTCCGAGATTAGCATACTTACTTAAACTTTGAATTTTGATCTGAAATTTTGATATAGTGTTTATTAAGGTGTTGTGACATTGCATATAAAATTTCGTTGCATTTCGACATCATTTGATAGGTAAAATCTGAGTTGAAAAATCTGTGTGCAGTGTGTTGCTTGAAAATTTGTTTTGTGCAATTCTTGATTATTTGATATTTGGTCATTCACTATATTGTATCACATCTTGCATTGGATTGAATATTGATTAGGAAAATCATTAGAGTCCAAATTTGTGTGCTACTTGTTAATTGCCATTAATTTGTTTAAATTGAAAAAGGGATTCCAATTGGAATTTGGGGACACAATTCACCCCCCCCTCTTGTGTTAAACTCGATCCGTCAAATACAAGCAAAAGGATGCATCTTTTTCTACGATGTACTCTAGCCAAGCAGGGTACTAACTGAACCAATCAGGATTAAACCTACGCCGGTCATTGACAAATAGGCACTTTGCTGAAAATTATGGTTATGAGGTTGACAATGACCTTTTTGTAAGTACACTCTTCGGTATTCATCGCTATCATTAGGATAATAATTTTCAGATTGAAGGTCTAAGTTCAGGATCCGAAGGTAAATCACATACCCCTTCTTCAAGTTAGGGTATTCAGAATGAGATGAATCTAGTGTTGATTTTCTTTTGTAGTAGCTGCAAGCCTGCAAAGGTTGACCCAAGGTCTAGCGTTAGTGGGGTCTAATTTATACTTGTCAGTGAAGGCCCATGTCCTCTACTGTCAATCCACGAGCCCATGGCCTAGGAAGCTCCTTCACCAACCCATAATTTTACCAAGGCCCAGTGCATGTCAGCTCAACGTCCACATGTCTATCACGTAATCTGAAGCTCTATAAATAGATAAGGGCCCCCCACATTAAAGAGGAGAACTTTGGGAGGTACGTTGCTCTCTCTCTCTAAACTCTTTCAATTTTCTACAAACCTCTCAGCAATTAGCTTACTTGACTGCTAGAGTTTCACAGGCCGACAACACATCAATGTCAAGTTTCACGGTTTGTTTTGAGTGTGATCTTTACATGATTGATATGTAAAATATTTGTTGCAATGGAATGAAAATAAAGTATTTATTGATCGAAATACGTTTATGTGTTTATGTTTTATCTCTTTATAAACAAAATCAAGTAATATATTATTGAATTATTTTATATTATACTGTTATATTCGTTTTTTGAGACACTTTTTAAAAAAATTGGATCATTATTGTACAATATAATATCTTAAAAACAGTGTTCATAAACTGAGTATATATAATAGCAAAAAGATAATAATTGACCATTTTCATAGGGATGGCAACAACTATTCATGGGGTAGGAGGTGGGAATAGTCATTACCTCCTTCAAAGGAAAGACGAATTCCCATTACGACTTCTGAAATCAACCAAACATAGGATTGTTAATAAAATGGTGTGATGATCATTAGCATTCCTTGGTTAAAGGATGTACCAAATGCAACATTAATTATTATTTTTTTGCTTTAGCCCACCTATTAGGGACCGAAATGTACTTAGGTTTGGGACCCTTATTGTCCTTATGTATTAATTAAAAGTAATGATCTTAAATTGAAACTGGCAGTCAATTTGGGATGTGCTTTGCTTAACCCGTTAACCCTAGCAATTAGGGACCAAATTATACATAGGTTTGGCACCGTTATTGTCCTTATCCCATTAATTAAAAATAATAACATTTGATTCAATATTAGGATGGGAATTTTTTTTTTGGAGGAAAAACAAGAATTTCAATGCATAGAACCAGCTTTTACATATTGTAGAATCGAATGAGCTAATCTAGCTAAGTGATGGGTTACATAATTACCCGACCTCTTTATATGTGAGAAAGAGCAACTATTAAAATGCCTAACTCGATCCTGAATATCTTGAAGAACAACTCGACAAGGGTGAAAAGAGTTTGAAATTTAGGATTTGTATTAACTCTGTGAGTATGTTATTGATTAATATATTTTTTAAATATATAGTCCCTAAATATTTGTGTCAGTTTTTCCATGTTAGGTTGTTTGATAACTCTATTTCCAAGTAAATATGTAATTACAAATACCTTATCAATTATTGAACAATACGGAATTTCAGTTTTTTTTTAAATTTAAGTTTAGGTGGTTTATTAGAAATTAATTAGAAGTGTTAGATATATAATCTCACAGCAAGCGAGGTGGTTGATAAGAAAAACTTAAAACTTCTCTCAATCAATAAACGTCTTTTATGGATCATGTATTGTTATCTACAATGAACCAATCAACACAAAGCGAATAATTTTCGTTTGCTGTTTTGGGTGGATGAAATTTCTAATTTAAAGCAAATAAATATTTTAAAAAAAACTTAAAATTTTGATTGGTTCAGTCTATGATTCCCTACCTACCAAACAAAATAGGGTACTTGTAGTACCAAACTCTACTGATTTCTGTAACTCTAAATGTTTGTTGTAATACATTAGCGAGGTATTTGGTTGGTGTTTTGAAGAGAAATGAGGGTAAGATAAGGGTGGGATTAATATATTTTCTGGTTCGATTGAGTTTTAAATGGTGGAATTCCAAACTCATTCCACCCTCTATTCTCCCTTGTGGAGAATAACAAAGCTCGCCAAAATAGTGAGAATGACTATTCTCTGATAATGAGATTTGATGTGTAAAAAAATCTTTTATACTTATTATAAAATATTGTTTTATTTTCTAAAATGAAAAAAAGGTAATATGGAAATTATATCATTAATATTCTCACACTCATCTGCTGTTTATTTTATACCAAACATGACAATGCTCATCTCATACTCATCTCACACTCAGCTCGCACTTGTCTTCTCCTCCTCTCAGGTTCACCTCACACAATTATGAACTAAATGCCCTGTAATAATCTGAGTCACCATCACCACCTTTATATAGTGCCCTGCCATGCTTTGTCCAAACCAAAACCAGTTGAATTTGAAGAAACAAGGCAAATGCATGCGGTGATGGCTCGCAGAGAGGTTCCATTGATGAGAAGTAGTTCAACGAGCGATTCAAGAATAGGGATCACTATAGCCATTGTCATCTTTCTTGTATGCATATTTGCCGCCTTCTTCCCTAATGGAGTTTTTGATTCCAATCGTCTTCATCTCCTACTTGATAACTCCTATTCAAAGGTTTGAATCAAGCATTCTAATTTCAGTATTATTTTAACATTTCGTTTTAAAGTGTATTCTCATTTGGGGTTTAAAACGGGTCTACCTTTTTGTATGTTACTTGGGGATGGTCCGGCTCGAATCCAACCCGTTTAATAAATGAGTCGAGCTTGAGTCTCTTTTCAAACATTTTTATTCGAGGAGCAAGCTCGAACTTAAAATATATTAATTTAAAAATGTAAAGTAATAAATATTAATGTAAATAGATGTTACGTATATATTTTGAAAGTTGATAATTGATGATAAATTATTTGGTTTTTTTTTTTTTTACATAAACAAGTTTTTAACAAGCCGATGATATTTTTTAACAAGTCGAGCTAATGCTCAACTTTTCTAGGCTTTACACCAAGCCGGAGCTGGGCTCGAGCCCTATAAAAATGTGGTGACCGAGGTTTGGGAAGGCAAAAGCCCAGCTCTTCTCGGCCCATTTACGCGCAACAAGAAGCCGGGCCTTTTGGCACTGTTAAGGGTATAAGAACAAATCAAACAGTTGTTCCTAATGAATCAGTTAATCCAAGGTTAGCAAAGATACTGGAAAAGATTTCTGTTCAGAGAGAGGTTATAGTTGTAGTTGGAAATTCAAATGTGAAAGACACGCTGGAGGTGTCGTTTAACAGTATCAAGACAGTAGGCATACCGAATTACTTAGTGTTAGCTCTGGATGAAGAGATTTTCAAATTTTCCAAGAAAATAATATGTCACAGTGTATAAGAGAGACCCAGATGAAGGCTTTGATTCAATTGGGAGAAGTCATAATGGCATGGCTGTTTCGGGACTTAAATTCCGTATCCTGGGGGAGTTCTTGCAGATGGGTTATAGTGTTCTTCTTTCAGACGTTGATATTGTGTACCTGCAGAATCCATTTGATCATCTGGTTCGGGATTCGGATGTCGAGGCCATGTCTGATGGTCATGACAATATGACAGCATATGGATATATTGATGTTTTTGATGATCCTGTAATGGGTCGATCTCGTTATGTTTGTTCTACCCGTATGTGGGTTTTCAACTCTGGTTTCTTCTTTATGAGACCAACAATGGCTTCAATCGAGCTTTTGGATCGGGTGACAGGTCGACTTTCTCGAGAGCCAAACCTCTGGGATCAGAATGTTTTCAATGAGGAACTCTTTTTCCCTTTACATCCTGGGTATGATGGTCTTCATGCTACCAAGAGAGCAATGGATTTCTATCTCTTTATGAACAGCAAAGTCCTCTTTAAGATTGTAAGGAAAGATGCTGACCTCCTCAGCAAGTTGAAGCCAGTTATTGTTCATCTAAGTTATCACCCTGACAAGCTTACGCGAATGAAAGCAACAGTGGAATACTATGTTAATGGCAAGCAAGATGCACTGCAACCCTTCCCTGATGGCTCAGGCTGATAAATTTTCTTCCTTGCATGGTTCATACTTTTGTTTTAACTAGAATTTCCGACTTTGTGAAACCTTTCCAAGTTAGAAATGTAACAAATGCTTTCCTGCTAGGTTTAAGTGGAATTTACTGTAATTTATATATTCCTCCTAACTCACAACGAAGAAAAAACCAACCTACCTACATTTCTGTCACCCCTTTTGCTTTATTATTAATCAATCATGTTTGAAATTTATCTCGTCTGTATGAGCAAGTGCAAGTACACATTCTCCATATTTTTTGGCATAGAACTATGCTTACATGGAATAGCGAGTCCTCTGTAGCAAACCACTTCGCCTAGTTGGTTATTTCTATGGACTTACGATGTAGGGTGCCTGAGGTCAAGAGTTCGAATCAATCATGTAAGATATTTCTTTGCAAAGACGCTTACACATATCCACATCTCGGTGAGGAAATCGCTCGATGCCTTAGCTGTTCTCTCTACATCACTGTCATCTACAACCTCAAAGATTTCATCAGCTCCATTTCTAAGAACAACGTCCAGTCTTCCAAGTAGCAGCATGTTGTTGTTGCTTAAATTCTACAGGTCTATTTGTTCTTTCAGGAATAAGTGAAGTAATTAGGGTTTTTTTTTTCCCTCTGTAACTGCGAATATAATCCTCTCTCTGCTTCATGAGTTTATATCTTGGTGGGTGTCCGATCTAAATTAAGTTTAGCTATTCATGGATGTCAAATAGTTTTTTATCAATTTTACCTCATGGATGCAGCTTCGACAATCCATGGAACAACCAGATGGCTTTGGATTGAAGATAGTGAATATTGTTCTATAAATCACTCAAAGTCTCGAATTTATGTTTGTTCTTCTCTCTTTTTGGGACGCCATTTTTGTCCTAAGCTACTGAAAAAGAAAAACTGACATTTTGAAAGTTCATGTACCCAATAGAGAGAGAGAGGCAGAACTGATGTAGGACAATATTTAGTAGTTTTCTTTAATTAGGAGAGTTCCTTTAATTATTTCATCTACTTATTAGAAATAGATTTCTAGTAAAATTATTAGGAGTTTTAGTAGTTAATAAGAAGTTTAGTCAAACTTAAGATTTCTTTGTTTTTTAGTAGTTATAGGGCTACAGCCGTTTCGGTAAAAATAGAGATTGATGAATTAATAATATTTTTGAGGTTTCTCTCAATTTCTTTGGTGGATTCCAAGTTATGTTGGCTTAGCCATCAAGAGCAATATTGATCTTAAGCCTCAAAAAATAACTGAGGGATCCGAGATCTTTCATCTCAAAGTGTTGATGAAAAGACCTCTTTACTTACTCATTACCAACAATATCATCACCCGTAATAATTATATCATCAACAAAAAGTAGCATAAACATAACTCCAATAGCAGAATGATGAATGATGAATGATGAATGATGAATGAAGAGGGTAGAGTCATAGGAACTGCCACTAAAGCCAAGTTGTTGGATAGGACGACTAAACTTCTCAAACCGGGCACGAGGTGCTTGTTTTTCAGCAGGTGGTGCCTCCCCTTTTGCCTTGCAAAGTTTCGTGATTCAACAACTGCTTGTAGTAAGTAACTTCAAATTTGGTGTTTTACGAGTAATGAAAACGACATCGTGTTTGAATTCTAAGTAGTTCAAATTGTTTTTGCTTAATCCCATCAATTAGGGACCGAATTGTACTTGGGTTTGGGACCATTGATCCGTATGCATTAATTAAAAGTAATACTCTTAAATTGAAACTGGAAGTCAATTTGGGCTGTGCATTGCTTAACTGCTTAACCCTACGAATTAGGGACCAAATTGTACATAGGTTTGGCACCATTATTGTCCTTATCTCATTAATCGAAAGTAATGCCATTGTATATCGGTAGTGTTAACGGGTGCCCTACGGGCACTTATAAGGATTGACTATAATATATCACAGTATGCCATGTGTGGTTTGCTCTCTCACCTATTTTTTTAAACTTAAAATATGACTTTTTCAGGTTTAAATGCATTTTTTTTTTATCCTTATCTAGTACCCTAAGGACACTCATTAACATTTTCCGTTCAATATTAGAATGCACATTAATACATGGGTCCGCACAATAGCCCATAAATCATGCGTGCTAGACAAACACATGGTAATTCTACGTACTGGGGCTTAGGTGGGAATCGGACCGTTAGGTTAAGAGTTGATAATTGTACATTTTTTATAACTGAGAATGACATCATAAAAATTTATCTTTTGGACAGTCGATAAGGGTTTAAACTTGGGTCATCATGTGCATGCGTACAGAAGTTTCCCTTGTGACACTATGATAAGTTACATAAGTTTTTTTTCGTAACGATAGAATAAACTGGGTCAAAGTCCAGCGGAAAGCTACAACAATGATAAACTCCAATATATTATATCAATTATTGCACAGATATGGAATTTCAGTTTCTTTAAAAAAAAAAAAACTAAGTTTATGTGGTTTATTTTTAAGAAATTAATTCGAACCAAAGAAATATTCAAAAAAAAGGAAGAAATATTTAATCGGTTTAGTCTATGATTCCCTACCTACCAAACAAAATTGGGTACTACTTGTAGTACCAAACTCTATTGATTTCTCTAACTCCGTTTGTTCTAAGACATTAATAATCTGAGTCACCCTCACCACCTTTATATAGTGCCATGCCATGCCTTCTCCAAACCAAAACAAGGCAAATGCATGCGGTGATGGCTCGCAGAGAGGCTCCATCGATGAAAAGTAGTTCAACGAGCAATTCGAGAATAGGGATCACTATAGCCATTGTCATCTTTCTTGTATGCGTATTTGCCGCCTTCTTCCCTAATGGAGTTTTTGATTCCGATCGTCTTCATCTCCTATTTGATAACTCCTATTCAAAGGTTTGAATCTTTTGGTATTTTTCTTACATTTCGTTTTAAGTATAAATTTCAGTTCGGCCCGTTTCATAGACGAGTTGAGCTTAAGGATGTTAGAGCTGAAGTTCTTAATTTTCCAAGTCAGAGTTCTAGTCGTCAAACTAAACCTATCTTTTAATCTTACACATATTGATAGGGCAAAGGATAATTTTCGTCCCTCACAGATGGAATGTGTAACAACTCAGTCCCTCACGTTTCAAACGTAACAATTAAATCATTGGTATTTGTGAGTCGTAACTTGATCGGTTTTGGGACAAATCCGATCAGTCAATTTGCTAACCTGCCAAAAAAAGTCAAGCATAACTGTTTTTATAACTGATTTTGCACACGTGGTATTTAGGTGTAACAAAATAGTCACGCCAAAGTCAGCTCTTCTCGGCCCATTTACTCCCCCAATTTTCAGTTACTTTTTGGGTATTATTTTCAACGATTATATATTTTGCTCTTTTTTTCTTAATGACAAAGATTGTATCTTTTGCTTGATTGATTTTAGTTCTGTAAGTGTACACTTTCAGCTTGTTTGTCTGCGTCTGAGTTTGACTTCGTTATAGTTTTATGCACATTACATGTAGTCTCTTCTTTTTGTAACACAACCAAGTAACCAACACAACTTTGCCCAACTTTGCCTATTTAGTCTTTGGAAGACGCTTCATGAGGCCTCAAAATGCAATATGACAACCTAACATGTGCACAACAAGTTCTAATATTCCATTGACGTGTGGGTTGGACAATCCGAAAGCGTAACATATGCACAACGAACGAGGCCAACAATAGTTGTCATTCAACCCAATAAGTAAACTTGTTTTGTTGGGGCATTCATATCATTTATATATACTCTAAGGTACTATTATGTTAAGCCGTTAAGGCATAGAGTTTGACAGTGTTTTCATGTGCTAGTTTATGCAGATAGAAGGCGTATATTATATATCCTGATTGATCATGTTAAAGCAAGTCACTTTTTTGGTCATAGTATCAAGTCTTTGACATGAGAATGCATTGATAGAGTTAATTTTTTTACATATCCATCTATCTGTATCAATTTCTGCTAGGCGGAATCAGCTCCGTCTGAATCATCCGAGCTATTCAACATGTTGAAAGCTGAGGTTATGTCAACATCAGAGAAGAACGTTGAACTGAACAGGCAGATTAAGGAGTTGAAGCTTCAACTGGCCGAGCAACGCAACGATAGCTCGCAACAAAAAGCTGGGCCTTTTGGCACTGTTAAGGGTATAAGAACAAATCAAACAGTTGTTCCTGATGAATCAGTTAATCCAAGATTAGCAAAGATACTGGAAAAGGTTTCTGTTCAGAGAGAGGTTATAGTTATAGTTGCAAATTCAAATGTGAAAGACACGCTGGAGGTGTCGTTTAACAGTATCAAGACAGCAGGCATACCAAATTACTTAGTTGTAGCTCTGGATGAAGAGATTGTCAAGTTTTGCCAAGAAAATAATGTCACAGTGTATAAGAGAGACCCAGATGAAGGCTTTGATTCAATTGGGAGAAGTAATAGTGGCTCTGCTGTTTCGGGACTGAAATTCCGAATCCTGCGGGAGTTTTTGCAGATGGGTTATAGTGTTCTTCTTTCAGATGTTGATATTGTGTATCTGCAGAACCCATTTGATCATCTGTATCGCGATTCGGATGTCGAGTCCATGACTGATGGTCATGACAACAGGACAGCATATGGATATGTAGATGTTTTTGATGATCCTGTAATGGGTCGCTCTCGTTATATTTTCTCTACCCGGATGTGGGTTTTCAACTCTGGTTTCTTCTATATAAGACCAACAATGGCTTCACTCGAGCTCTTGGATCGTGTGACAGGTCGACTTACTCGAGATCCAAACCTCTGGGATCAGATTGTTTTCAATGAGGAACTATTTTTCCCTTCACATCCTGGGTATGATGGTCTTCATGCTGCCAAGAGAACAATGGATTTCTATGTCTTTATGAACAGCAAAGTCCTCTTTAAGATTGTAAGGAAAGATGCTGATCTCCTCAGCAAGTTGAAGCCAGTTATTGTTCATCTGAATTATCACGGTGACAAGCTTACGCGAATGAAAGCAGTGGTGGAATACTATGTTAATGGCAAGCAAGATGCTCTGCAACCCTTCACCGATGGCTCGGGCTGAACCATAAGCTGCAATGCTATGTATTGCCACTCTTGAGAGCTTGCTGTTGGTTTTTCTGTTCCGCACTCACAGTAACATCATTAGTCTTGTAAAAATCAACCTTGGACTTTTTAACTTTTGTCTTTCCACTGTGGGCCACCCCCGATCTTGTTTCTACAATAGAATCATACTTTGGAATAATTGGATCCTGATTTACAACATAAGTGTCCTCAAATGAAGGCAAAGTCTCAATCCCTTGATTATCGGCTTAATTAGCATGGAAATTAAATAAAATTAATTATTAATTATTAATCGTGTGGGGAAAAAAATAGTTTTATCCAATTAAATAAGGTAGAGTAGGATTGCCTCTCACTATCACTATGACTGCAATTATGCCAATGGTTTTCATGTCTCAGCCGCCAAAAAAATAGTTGTTTTACTAAATCAGAGGTGATAGGGATCGGATCTTAGTAAATGGAATCCTAATCATCTCAATAAATGGTATCCTAGTCATCCTTGTGATTGATATGTCACTCTCTGATTCAATTATCAGGTTTTGTGGACCCAACACTTACATCTATAGGAATAAGATGAATTATTGAGATGACTGGGATCCCTAACATTTTTGTTTAAATTTTAAAAAAAGTTTCATTTTGCATCCAAAGAAAAAGAAGCTTTGGTGTTTTAATTTAATTGAATTGATTCACTACATGATTCCCTACCTACCAAACAAAATAGGCCACAATGTTAGACCTTCCAGCAATTGGGATCTCAGTGATCCCAGTTGTTGAGGTGTATGGATAGCATTTAAAGTGCATGTGGAGTTCATGACATGTACTTTAATTTTCGTCCATACACCTCAACAACTGGGATCCCTGAGACGTTTATATTTTTTTGAAAAATAGGGTATTTGCATTGCCAAATTCTATTGATTTCTGTAACTCTTTGTTCTAAGACATTAAGGTCAAGTCTGGTTGCCTCTTTGACCATGGAATTGTAATGAGCATTATACCACTTTTATCACCATCACACCCCTTATATATTGCCATGCCATGCCTTCTCCAAACCCAAACCAGTTGAATTTGAAGAAACAAGGCAAATGCATGTGATGATGGCTCGCAAAGAGGCTCCATTGATGAGGAGTAGTTCAACGAGGAATTCGAGAATAGGGATCACTATAGCCATTGTCATCTTTCTTGTATGCGTATTTGCCGCCTTCTTCCCTAATGGAGTTTTTGATTCCGATCGTCTTCATCTCCTACTTGATAAATCCTATTCAAAGGTTCGAATCAAGCAAATCTAGTTTTCTTTATTATTTTAACATCTCGTTCTAGTGTATTTTCATTTGGGGTTTAAAACGTACGGGTCTAACTGCTTGTGAGCTACTCATGGATGGCCGGACTCGAATCCGGCCCGTTTAATAAATAAGTCGAGCTTAAGTCTCTTTTCAAGCTTGTTTATTCGACAAGCAAGCTCGAACATAAGGAAGCTAGAGCTGAAGTGGTTTTCCAACTCAGAGTTCCAGTCGTCAAACTAGACTTTTTATTCTTGCTCATAATGATATATGGAGTCTTGCTCGAACTTCTACAGTTAACGGTTGTCAATATTTTGTGATCTTTGTTGATGACTATTCTCATATGATGTGATTGTTTTATATTGATTTAAATATGTATATATAAAGCAATATATATTAATGTACATAGATTTTACGTATACAAAGACTTTGAAAGTTGAAAATTTGATAACAAATTTTTTGACATAAAAAAGTTTTTAATGAACTATACACTCGAGTTTTGACATTTCTTAACGAATAGAGCCCATGCTAAACTTTTCTAGTCCTTTCCAAGCCGGAGCTCGGCTCGAGCCTATAAAAATGTGGTGAGCCGAGCTTTGGTAGGCCAAAGCCGAGCTCTTCTCGGCCTATTTACACCCCTAATTTTCATTTACTTTTGGTATTAATTTCAACGATAATATCTTTTACTCTTTTTTTTTCTCTTGTTTTAATGGCAAAGATTGTATCTTTTGCTTGATAGATTTTAGTTCTCTAACCGTTGACTTATGATTGTTTGTCTGCTCCGAGTTTGAATTGGTTGTAGATTTTGGCAGTGTTTTCATGTGCTAGTTTATGCAGATAAAAGCGCGCGCGCACACACAGATATATATATATATATATATGTATGTATGTATGTATATGTATGTATGTATATATATATATATGTATGTATGTATATGTATGTATGTATGTATGATCCTGAGTGATCATATATGTTAAGGCATGATTTTGATTGAAATCACTCTTTTTATCACAGTTTTAAGTCTTTGACATGATAATGTATTGTTAGGATTAATTTTTACATTGTTTGTTTTCCCCTTCTATCTGTATCAATTTCTGCAGGTGGAATCAGCTCCGTCTGAATCATCCGAGCGACTCAACATGTTGAAAGCCGAGGTTATGTCAACAGCAGAGAAGAATGCTGAACTGAACAAGCAGGTTAAGGACTTGACTGAAATGCTTCAATTAGCCGAGCAACGCAACGATAGTGCGCAACAAAAAGCCGGGCCTTTTGGCACTGTTAAGGGTATAAGAACCAATCAAACAGTTGTTCCCGATGAATCAGTTAACCCCAGATTAGCAAAGATACTGGAAAAGGTTTCTTTTCAGAGAGAGGTTATAGTTATAGTTGCAAATTCAAATGTGAAAGACATGCTGGAGGTGTCTTTTAACAGCATCAAGAGAGTAGGCCTACCGAATTATGTAGTTGTTGCTCTGGATGAAGAGATTGTCAAGTTTTGCCAAGAAAATAACGTCACAGTGTATAAGAGAGACCCAGATGAAGGCTTTGATTCAATTGGGAGAAGTCATAATGGCCCTGCTGTTTCAGGACTGAAATTCCGAATCCTGAGGGAGTTTTTGCAGATGGGTTATAGTGTCCTCCTTTCAGATGTTGATATTGTGTATCTGCAGAACCCATTTGATCATCTGGTTCGGGATTCGGATGTCGAGTCCATGACTGATGGTCATGACAATAGGACAGCATATGGATATATAGATGTTTTTGATGATCCTGTAATGGGTCGTTCTCGTTATGTTTTTTCTACCCGCATGTGCGTTTTCAACTCTGGTTTCTTCTATATAAGACCAACAATGGCTTCAATCGAGCTTTTGGATCGTGTGACAGCTCGACTTACTCGAGAGCCAAACCTCTGGGATCAGATTGTTTTCAATGAGGAACTATTTTTCACTTCACATCCTGGGTATGACGGTCTTCATGCTGCCAAGAGAACAATGGATTTCTATGTCTTTATGAACAGCAAAGTCCTCTTTAAGATTGTAAGGAAAGATGCTGACCTCCTTAGCAAGTTGAAGCCAGTTGTTGTTCATCTGAATTATCACGGTGACAAGCTTACGCGAATGAAAGCAGTGGTGGAATACTATGTTAATGGCAAGCAAGATGCTCTGCAACCCTTCACCGATGGCTCGGGCTGAACCATAAGCTGCAATGCTATGTATTGCCACTCTTGAGAGCTTGCTGTTGGTTTTTCTGTTTTGCCGTTTTTCTGTTGTATTAGGGGGCAGTAGTTGTCCAGTGGACACGTTCGACTAGAAAATTTATTGTTTCATTCTGAACTACATTAAAACATATATTTATGTTATTGTTTACAAAGATTTATGTTATTCTGAACTACTTGCTTTTGTCTTTGTGTGATGTGACAAACAACCTAAACTGAATGATTTACACGGCAGTAGGAAAAACAGCCAGGGAAGCTGAAGAAATAGCACACGCCACGTCATATAATGCCGTGTTTAAGGACGGCATGGCTATAATGCCGTTTTGATGCCTTCAACTTTTTCACCGTAGGATGGGAAAGATTTTATTATGGGCCCCATCAATGGCGATGTAGCTTACGGCAGGGGAACAGCACCGCATGGGCGTAAAATCCTATGTTGTGCTGCTTCATGATCTTTCCTCTCACACACACTCTCACTCTCAGTAGCCTCCAAAGAAGATGAAAATGGCCAATTCTCATCATCTCCTGCTACTAACCCTAATTCTTCTGCCAGTACTTTGCTACTCATTCTCACCGGAATCTCCCACCGATCGACGCGTGCTCGTCTTGCTCGATGACTTTGCCATCAAGTCCTCCCATTCGCTCTACTTCAATTCGCTACAATCTAGGGGCTTCGAACTCGACTTCAAGCTTGCCGATGACCCTAAGATAGCCCTGCACCGATACGGCCAGTATTTATACGACGCATTGATACTGTTTTGCCCCACGATCGACCGTGCGTGTGATCAGTTTATTATTACTATTTTTCTATTTTTGTTATTTTGCATGTTCTTCATTTTCGATTTGGATAATATTGAGAAAATGAGGGCAAGTAGGTTGAAATGCGGATAAGTGATCATGTCTATTTTTCATAGGGAAAGGCTGATTGTTAGTTATTCTCTTTATATTCTGTTTCTATTTTGGGGTGTAGGATTTGGAGGATCAGTTGATCTTGCTGCTATATTGGACTTTGTGGATTCGGGTCACGATTTGATTATTGCTGCCGATGCAAATGCTTCCGATTTAATTCGAGAAGTTGCCATAGAGAGTGGAGTTGCATTCGATGAGGTTGGTCAAAGAAGTTTTTAATTCTTGATGGAATACGCCCTGTATTGTTCTTTCTTTTTTGTATTCCTAGCCATTGTATTGCTATTTTACTGCTTGTTTATGTCAACTATGGGAACAGGACCCTGCCGCAATTGTCATTGATCACATTAGCTATGCAGTTTCAGAAAATGAGGGAGATCATTCATTGATTGCTAGTGACGACTTTATCAAGTCTGATGTGATTTTGGGGAGCAAGAAAATTGAGGCAAGTCTAAGCTTCAGTGCTGGTTACTTTTAAATGCAGGGGGTTAAGCTCTGCTAGATTCTGTGTGTGATGGTATAGCTACTTGTATTCAACTACTTTTATTCTATGACGTTGGTCTTATAATAGGAATTTGTACATTTGGTTGTGCAAAATATTTTGATGCCATAATTATCCCTTGAATTGTGTGGATGACATGAAATTAGGTCATTATTTCTTATTTTATGATGGGTGAGTATCTTTTTGTTGCCTTTAGATTCTGCTAGTCTGATAAACACAAGTTATGAGCAATGCAACAGCTGCTATATAGGCTCAATGTTGGCACATCTCATAACTCAGCATAGAACGTTTAAGGTGTTAGTTTATATCTGACTAGTTATTTGATGAATATGTCACAGGCTCCTGTACTTTTCCAGGGGATTGGCCACACAGTAAATCCCACCAATGGCCTGGTAAGATGGTTCAGTTTATGCTTGCAATTGTTGGTTGGCCCCTTATTCATGATGCTTTCTCGTCTTTGTTGATAGTGGCTTCATTTGTAGGTATTAAAAGTTCTCTCTGCTTCTCCTTCAGCCTACTCTGCTAACCCCAAATCCAAATTGTCAAGTCCTCCATCTCTTACTGGAACTGCTATCTCATTAGTTTCAATAGTACAGGTAGGACAATATTTAATTACTTCACTCCCACTTTTCTCAGAATTTTCTGCTTTAATAATTCCCAAAATGCTTAGCTTATATAGTTCCTATGTGATGCTTTCATAATTATCTTGGTCTATGAAATTGGTATTGATGTTTTTATCTTACATTTATCTTCTTAATTTACTTCTTTTTAAGCGTTTAAAGGGGAAGACATTCCTATGTTGCCTCTTGTAGATGTCTTTCGAACAACCTTAAAATATGGACAAATTTCTGTACAGATCTCTCTCTCTCTCTCTCTCTCTCTCTCTCTCTCTCTCTCTCTCTCTCCCTATTTCTTTATCATCTTGTCAGAAGAACAAGTCTAGGGAATCCCACTTTCAGATAACTTTGGATTTTGCTTTTGTTTTTTTATCACTTGATCAATACCTTCCCTTGGTACTTTGTAGTAAGAGTACACCATTACATTTGAAGGCGAGTTACCCCTTGCACTGTTATCCTAATTTGTTTTTCATATTATATTTCACTGGCGCAAAAATTCCTTTAACAATCTTTCTGTCTGGAGCTCTCTTCTTAAAGATAGAATTTGAGAATTTCTTCCCAATAGCCGTTGAACAATTTTTGAAAATTATAGTAATGAAAAGTGGAAATTACATTTTGTGGTGTATATTAATGCTATTGACATATTATGGTTGGTCACAGGCAAGAAATAATGCTCGAATTTTGATCACCAGCTCATTAAGCATTTTCAGCAACCGGTATGTGTTGTTTTCTGGTCAAGCTAAAGTTGCTTTATGCTCTCTCTAATTTTGTAGTAGCAAGACAATAAAAATGGAAAGAAAACACTTGAAGAAAAGGAACAATGACAGCTTTCCGTATTTACTCCATGTATCTCGTAGTATTAGAGAAAATTTGGCGGGAAAGAGGATTTGGTTTTTGCTCAACCAACAAAGCATTGATGGCCTTTGATCTGTTTGCAGTTTTTTCAGATCCAGCGTGCAGAAGGCAGGGAGCTCAACTAAGTGAGTGAATATTTTATTTGATAATGTTGTCATATGCCAAATATTTGGCAGATTATGGATATTTAGTTTGCTATTGAATTGCCTGTGCCTAAACTCTGTCTTCCTAACACAAATCACCTAATAGTGTGCTTATGTAAGCATGAGATTCAGTTGTCAGCATTGAAAAGAAAATGCATCAAGAAAGGAGGCTTATAGGATGGTAGGACACAAATGATTAAGCATACAAGAACTCATTATCTGCTTTGATTCTTGTAGTCAATATTCAACTACTAAGCATGGAACAGTGACGAAAGGAGTCGGAAATAATTGAATGAAAAAAGAGTCAGTAACTACAACTTCTTGCAAAGGAAGTGCTTGTTTATGCTGTCTTCCCTTTGATGGCTAGCTGGTGTGGCACTTTTACCTAATACTAATCCATTCTGAAAATTCAAACTCCATGATATTGACCTTAGAGTTCTATAGATTTCTTACTTTCTATGAAGTCCCCCACCTCAAGATTGTAGCAATACTATATATGGCTCCTCATGTTGCATGTCTACTTTCCGGAAATTTGGGTTTTTTTCATATGGGTTTCAGCACTTGCTCATCTTTATTTTTAAGAATATGATATCTTGAGTAATTATTTTATACAAGTTATTTGGATACTAAAGTTGTTTTTGATGAGGCAATAAAGATTAATTTGGATGTTATTTGTGTCAACAGACATTTGAAATGTGGTAATGAACAGTTTCTGACTGAACTCAGCAAATGGGTTTTCCATGAAAGAGGCCATCTTAAGGTGAGAAGTGTTGATTAACTGTCTTGTTATGTGGCCTTTTATGTCATTGATTCTTTATTCCATCTTTTAACAATGATCTCATGGTTCATTCATTGGTTGCCTATGATAAGTTATGCAATCCTTTGGACATTGCGTTTTTTACATTTCATCCTGTCTACTGATTTTGCTAAGACGTGCTGTGTTTATAGGCTGTAAATGTAAAACACCATAAAGTTGGCGAAGTAGACGAACCAGCAGTTTATCGAATCAATGATGACTTGGTAATTATGATTTTATTTGTACTTTTGGATTTTGTTATGAAGCTGTAACCTTACGTAATGTAAGAGCTTTGAACTGAGGGGAAAGATTTAGCCACGGCTTACATTTTGACTTTGTATGCAGGAATATTCAGTTGAGATTTACGAGTGGTCTGGAACAAGCTGGCAACCATTTGTAGCGGATGATGTTCAAGTACAGTTCTATATGATGAGTCCCTATGTTCTTAAAACATTATCAACTAACAACAAGGTAGCTAACTTATTGATTGAGCGAAGTTATGGCTTTTCTCAATAAATAAAATTCTCTAATATTTATCTATTACTTTGTGATCTTTCAGGGCATCTATCATACTGGATTTAAAGTTCCAGATGTGTATGGGGTTTTCCAGTTCAAGGTTGAATACCAAAGACCTGGATATACAAGCTTG
This sequence comes from Tripterygium wilfordii, assembly GCF_013401445.1. Classification (NCBI taxonomy): domain Eukaryota; kingdom Viridiplantae; phylum Streptophyta; class Magnoliopsida; order Celastrales; family Celastraceae; genus Tripterygium; species Tripterygium wilfordii. The sequence goes on from NC_052233.1 coordinate 1,094,617, forward strand.
TCTCTATCAAAACAGGTATGTTATTTTCTTGTTTGTGCTCTATGGTCATAACCTGAGTATAACTTGAGCTCTGTACATATAATTTATGTGATTCGATTCAATTTCATTTTATTTATTATTTACAATTATATTTACATGTGGGGTGCCTCGACTATCCACCTTATACTCTAATCAATCGAGTAACCACATCAAGAAAATTTGTGTAGGATATTTTTTTTTTTTTTTTGCTGCAACTTTCTCTATTATAGCATGTAAAATGCTCTGTTAAAATTGATGAACCATAGCATTTAGCACAACTGCTCCAAATAGGATTATTGTCCCAACTCCAAGCAAGATTTTGATTATCAATTTAAAATGCCCTAGCTTTTTTTTTTTCCAATGTGCCCTGTACCACATTGATTATAGTCTTGTCTCTAACAAAGGTTACTACTTCCCTCTGTGGTGTTATTTGTTATACACAATAAGAGTAGTTATTTTGTTGGATGTTGTAGTATCGAAACAGTGTACAAAAAGGGCAGCATGATCTCTCTTTGTATATCATTTTGATCCTTTCTCATGTCTACAAAGGCAAATGCGTGAAGTTTACATTGAATTATGGGTAGAGGGTTCAACTCGTGCGGTATCTTTTGTTTCTGAATTCATCACTGAAGTGTTAAATTTAGGCAGCTGATGCCATGTCAGAAGCATGTTTTCTTAATGTTGCTTAAGCACTTATTTAAATTGTAGCCTTGACTTGTGAAATATAAAATGCAGATTCCTGTTCGTCCCTATAGGCACAATGAATATGAAAGATTTATCCCTGCAGCTTATCCGTATTATGGAGCTGCATTTTCTATGGTATGTTTTTACTTTCTCTTAGTTCCAAACATATTTATTTATTTTACATTTGGATTTTGGTTTAGAGCCCTCATCGTCTCCTATTATCTATATCACTTCAGAATTTGCCCTCCAAAAAGCTGTAGCAGTTCAATTTATTCCCACCCACTCTTACTACTCTCTACAACTTACTTAGGGCAAATGCAATGGTGAAGTGGTATTGGGCCAACAAAGATGTTGTCTTTTGCTGATGTGGCTGTATTGTAAAATGTGTTTTGCTTATGTGGCTGTATTGGGATAAGTGTTTTGCTGATGTGGATGTATTGATATTTAATGTTTTGGTGTAGTTTTGTTGTGGATAATATGGAGGAATGGAATGTTGTTGGGTTGGGTGGAAAGAGAAAGTGTGTGGGAAGAAAAAGTGTATAGAAATTTGTGTTTTGCTGATGTGACTGTATTAGAATACGTGTTTGACTTAACTTTTTGTGTAATAAAGGTGGGACCGGGCCAACAAAAATGTTGGCCCAGTAAATTGTTTCTTATTGCATTTGCCCTTATAGCTGAACTGAGTATTATGTTATGTGGGCTTGAGGAAGTTTGAATTGAATTATGCAGCTTGAAGTTGGCATTAATTTTCTGCTCGAGTTGTTAATCCAGCTTGTGCTCCCTCATTAGCTTAATAGAGTTTATCTATTAGCATGCATGACCAAACCACAATTGCTTCCATTTTGCAATAGATGTGAAAAACTAGCATTATGAAGGAACTTCTCTTGTATCCACTCCTGTTAAATTTCATTGATTCCTTAAGGTCTTTGAACATGTCCCATGTATAATTATGGATTGATCTTTATAATTTACAAGGTTCTAAAACTTTCCAAGGCTCACTGCATGGTATCCAAGTTGAGAGACATAAATTGAACAAGTATGGATGCCCTCTATTGGGATGTTGAGGGAAGCCTGGTTGCAACGGCTTTGAATTGCTTGTCAGCCTTCTCAGTAGTTTGTGTTTGCATTTAAGTTGGATGGTACTAATGTGGTTGAAATTCCTTAAAATATTTAACGATCATAAATAGATTAAGATGATAAATAGAAATAGGATTTTTCATTCTGACAAACCATAGCTGCTTTCATGTAATGTACCTTGACACTTGTTTAATTCCGAGTTCTGCCCTCATTTCTGATACAGTTTCTGGTTTCTGATGCAGATGGCAGGTTTTTTCATCTTCACCATTGTCCATCTTTACAACAAGTAGGTGTAACCTTTTTGGCATTTTAAGAGAGCAAAATAGTAGAGTTTGAATTGTGGATGGCAGGAGTATTTTTGTGATGTTTATTGATGCATAATGCAGTCAAATGCCCTGGTAGTGACTCTTTAACTGTTTATCATCTTATATCTTTTAGTTCATGTAGAGAAAGTCATTATCATAATAAATTGTAGACATACAATCAGACCTTTATATATTTTCATACCTTTATCTCCAGCCCTAGATTACATTATCAGGTCATATATTCACATTCTGCTCCGGCAGAGTTAACTTTGCCTTAGCAAATAAAATGCAAGGATTAAGACTTGCCTATCTGACCACTTCTCGTTAATTTAAACTTGGGCAACATTGTGTAATCCACAGAGCGGAAGGGTGTTGAGGTTAAGAAGAGGTATTTAATGGCTGAGAATAAGGGTTTGTCCATTTAAGGTGTTCAAGGGTGTTGAGTACCTCCCAACCCTTGACTGTTTCAGACGTTCGGGACTGTTGGGACAAAATCTCTCTATAAGGTTATATATAAAAATCCTAACACCTCCCAACACCCTCAACCCCTGTCAATCTAACACCTCTCAACCAACACCCCACACCTCTCAAACGGGTAAGCTCTAAAGAAAGAGGAAAAACACTTGCATTGCACATTACGTTTGGTTGTAAGGTAATAAGGACAAGTATGGTGTCATTCTTGGTTAAAAGGAAAACATTGTAAAGGGGTCGAGTATGATGTCATTCTTCGTTGAAAGAAAACATCAATATATTTTTTTGTGTCAAAGTAGAGATGGTTCCTTGACAGTCACCGCATTTCTGGAAAAGAAGGATGCATTATTGGCTCATGGTCATGTATGGAGGAGTTACTAATAAACGCCTTCAAGTTACAAAAGGAGAAGAAAGGCATTATCAGCGAAACTCCCCAGCATTGCTTTTGGCCTCCCATGAATCAGATGAGCACAGTTTCAGCTTATCTGGGATTATGAAGGCCAAAGAAGCTTAGAGAAGAATAAATTGAAAGTAAAGCACATTAGAAGATCAATACCCTTTACAGTTTACAAGCCCAGTAGTTCTTCAGATCGTGACCTCGAAATGGAGTCGACTCCTCGACGACGAGTGGAAGAATCTCTGCATAGGCGGCTTTTATAAGTATTCAGAGTTGGGCAAAACCCTAATGCCGCTCGGCACCTATTGGAGTTCTGCCTCTTTTTTTTTTTCTTTTTTTTTTTGTGTGTGAGTGTGTGATCGGTATTTGGGTATTATTTTATTGGATCATGACTCTTGGGTTGGGTTGGATCATGACTATTGGGTCAAGAGACTTGCTTTACTTTTGTATTTTTGGGCCCACTGCATGGTAGTGATTTAAAGAGGCCCAAGGGGCCTTTTATAAGTTCTTAAAAGAGGACAATTCAAATAATGGTGAATTTGCGATTTCTAGCCTAGTTGGTTTGGGAAATATTTCCTATTTAGAGGTCATGAGTTCATTTTCTATCGAATCCGTACATGAAATTATCATTTGTTTGTATGGCCGACGTCGCAACTTCTGGCCTAGTTGGTTCGGTAAATATTTCCTATTTAGAGGTCATGGATTAATTTTCCATCGAATTGAATTCGTACATGAAATTATCATGTGTTTGTATGGTAGACGTAGTTGTATGCGGGTTATTGCTTGAAGCCTCATGTTTGATCCTAGATATCGCTTTCTTTGATTAGGCAAATCTTCAAGAGGAAGAAAGAGAGAGACTTGGTCAACCATCAGTAAAATCCAGTCTAAAAATCAAGTAGAACACAAAGGTGCTTTTAATAGTTCCCACTCAAAATTAAAGCAGCCTTTCGGCCTCCAGCTCACTTTCTTTGTAACTTTACCTTCCTTTAACAATCTTTAGTACGCAACTCATAATTCATTCATGATTCATGAACACCCCAAACAAAACCAAACCAAGTTTTTAATTTTGTCATATGTTATTATTTATTACACACAATCAAAAACCACCTATTCTTGGAACCCAAGGTTTTTTTTTTTTGTCTCCATACATTTTTTTTTCAAACATGATTTTTATAAACTATTATTCATATGACCACGGATGGCAGTGGGTCGGGTACCCTTCCATTTATAAAATACCAAAACCGTTTCTATTTAATATACTCTATACCAAAACCGTTCCAAAACCATTTAAAAAACCATTTAAATTTTCAAAACCGGAACCGTTCCATAACCGTTTATCATCGGGTACCCATTTACCATTTAACTTTTAATTTTTAATTTTTTTATTTGAAGATTATATTAATATAAATTAATATTGAGTATGATTTATATTAATTATGATTTTATACTTCAAATTAGTCTAATTTATAGTTTTATTAGTATGCTTCTATAAATATATACGTTTTAATATGCTTTATCATGTTATAATTTAATATCCTAGTAGTATATCTTTATAGATGATTTATAATATTATTACTATAATGAACTTTTTATTAAACGGTTCGGGTACCCTAAACCCGGCACCAAAAACCAAACCCGACCCTAAAACATGACGGGTTTGAAAATAAAAACCAAAACCGTTTTCAAAACCTATAAGATCGGTTTTCGGGTTTTAAAAGGACTGGATACCCTATGGATAGTGTTCGGATCGATTTTTTTTGCGATCCCTATGGCCACCAGAGCTCTCTCTCATGTTTGGTAACTGTTTGCTTTGCGCGTCAAAACAGTGCATGAGTTTTTATAGAGAGAGAGAAAAAAAATATATATATATATATACACATGTGACATGTTGCTTGTTCCCGCGTTTTTCTTTTTCTCTCGACTGATCTTATTATGCGTGCAAGCTATTCTAAAATCTCACCAAAGCAGGGCAGCAGAGTCTTATTTTCTTGGTCCTTAACGGTTTTGATTCTCTTTAAGCTTCTGCATTCCTCATTCACCTCTACTTCTCTCTCTCTTTCTCTCTTTGCTTTTTATAAAGACAAAAACCCACCCCCAAATCATCACCTCCCCCCTTGTGTTTTTCAATCACTAATTCTGTTTTCTCAAACTTGCACTACTCCTCTATCTGGGTCTTTCTTAATCTCTGGTTCCTTGTTAGTTTTAAAAACCTTCATTATCTGGTCCATATCCATTCATGCTGATTTATTATGACAATAGGAATCCCTAATCTCAGAATATTGTCTTGAAATCTTGATTTGGTGAAGTGGGTCTGTGGTTTCTTGTGTTCTGGAACAGAAATAAGGGAGGAGATTCATAGTGGTTGGCTTGAAGGCTCTGATTGAATCTTGGGTTTTGGGTTTTTTTGTTTTTCTTTTTGGTTTTGTTTGGATCTGAATTGAAGCCATGGGAGGGCATATGAGCAAGAGCAAGGCTGCTGCAGCCTCTTCTGCTGTGAGTCTCAACAACAATTTGCAGTACTCGACTGAATTGAGCTCCTATGAAGCTGCTTGCAGGCTCGACGAGGACTTGCGATCCTACGACAGCACGCTCCAAGCGCGGACCAATCATGTCATCAACACTCTGGCTGTTGGTGTTGAAGTTAAAGCACTTTCATTTGATTCCTTGAAGGAAGTTACAGAGTGCCTTCTGGATATGAATCAAGAGGTTGTTAAGGTCATTTTGGAATGCAAGAAAGATATATGGAAGAGCCAAGAATTATTCGAGCTCGTCGAAGAGTACTTTGAGAATAGCTTGCAGACTCTAGATTTCTGTACAGTATTGGAGAAGTGCCTAAAGCGAACTCGTGATAATCAATTGCTTATTCTTGTAGCATTGCAGCAATTCGACGAAGAAAGCGAAGCTGGAGGGACAGAGTATGTGAGGACTCTAGAGGAATTGAAGAATTTCAAGGCAGCTGGTGACCCTTTCACTGAAGAGTTCTTTCATATCTTTCAATCTGTTTATAAGCAGCAGATGTTGATGCTTGAGAAATTGCAGCTTAGAAAGAACAAGCTTGATAAGAAGCTCAAGTACATTCATGCCTGGAGGAAAGTTTCAAGTATGATATTTGTTGCAACTTTTGCTGCCGTACTAATCTGCTCCGTTGTGGCGGCAGCCATGGCTGCACCGCCCGTGGCAGCAGCTCTTGCAGCAGCAACTTCCATTCCACTGGGATCGATGGGGAAATGGGTTGATTCCCTATGGAGAAACTATGAGAATGTATTGAAGGGACAGAAGGAGGTGATTACTTCAATGCAAGCAGGATCATATGTTGCTATTAAGGACTTGGACAACATTCGGGTTCTGATTGATCGATTGGAGATCGAAATTGCAGCATTAATGCAAAATGTGGACTTTGCAATTGAAAAAGAAGCTGTGAAGATTGCAATAGAGGACATTAAGATGAAGCTGGGAGAGTTTATGAAGAATGTTGAGGAGTTGGGAGTACAAGCTGATACGTGCAGCCGCGATATCAGAAGAGCTAGGACTGTGGTTCTACAGAGGATCATAAAACATCCCAACCACTAAGAAGGATGTGGTTCCAGTGACCTTCAACTGGTAACCACTGGTTGTTATTTCTAAAGCCTTGTCTGATCTCGTGGTATATTATTTGTTGTATTTTGGACCCCAATTGATGGGATCCGTGTTTTTAGAAATTGTTCAAACACTTTTTATTTAGTTTCACCATTTTTTTAAAATTTAGATAAAAATAGACTTCTATATAGATTCCATTTTGAGCAATACTCATGTAACCATGTTAATATTAATACTATTTATATGAGGTGTCTTAGCAGTACTCTGAAAACCTTCACAAATAACCACCCAGTTTGTTAGCTAAATTATGAAATGGGTAGATGATCCATTTTGAGAACTACCCAGTTGGTATCGAAGCTACCCCATGGTTGTAGGTGTGGGACTCATGAGGACGTGAGTCCTTGAGAGGGGGTCACTGTAGTATCCGACTTGAGTGGCTGAGCCACAAGCCACTACAATGTCAAACTTGCTGGTGTTGGGCTAGCTACCGAATGGCAAATGGCTTAGTACTCTAAATCCCACATCGCCTAAGGGAATAAGTGAAGTGCGGAATATAATATGTCTAATCTACTAACCTAGTGAACGCATTTTCTGAGTCAAAGCCTCAAAGGGCCAAGAGAACAAAACAGTACCCCGCCCAGGGAGGGGCGGGCTATTACAGTTCCCTGCATGAATTTCTCATCCTTTCTATTTTCTTTTGTTCTTCTTTGGTTAACAAACTCCCTATAATAAAAATTCCTATTAATCTCCCTATGATTTATGAATGTAGCTGTTTCTTTATCAATTTACCATTCCAAGGTCTATCTAACAACCAAATTTTGTGCACAGAAGTGCTTTTTTTCTTCTTGGAGTGTAGAGCTCTAATTTAGTAGCTGATGATAATGAAAACTAAATATCATGAAAAAAGACATCTCTATAGCTCAGGCAACAAATAACTGGATGCGGCCAAAGAAGTAAGACTAGTCAGCCTGTTTACATTCATCAAAAGCAAACATCTAATTCATAAGATGCTGTTTTATTTCAAGTTTTTAAGCACTTGCCTTAAAATTTAAAAACTAAAAGATGAGTGAAAAACAAAGATCCAAATGCGGAATCAGTTTCACCCACAAGAAAACTTCTAAGCATTCTCAGCTTTCACCAAGCGGAGAAGTGGCACTGGACGAAAATTGAAATAGGTTGTGGATGCCAGTAAGAACACGACAAAGACACAAGAATCTTAATCCAAATAGATGAGAAAAAAGTTGAAAACATGCATGTGCCAATCAAGATAGTTACTGCAGTAAATTAAAAAGGCGCTTTGTTGCAGAGAGATCACTTTCTGTTCCTTGGCGAGGAAACTGACCTTGAGAGTAAAAATCAGATAGTAACGGATCCTTTAGCTGGAATTTTCTCTCAACCAAGCAGCGGCCTTCTCTTCAAATAATGGGATCTTATAAAGCGTGAATATGGACTTCAGAACGCTCCACCCCAAAGACATTGCTCAGAAAATATGGGCACCGATGCTTGTACCCAATGGTCACATCATAAACTGCAGAAAGGACAATAAAATGTCAGGAGATGAATAGTAAGTGAGGGAATTACCTGAATGAGGTGTCAGACTTAAAGTTTAAAAACAATAGCTTAGGTAAGTTGATTTGAACAATCTAATTTCACATAATGTGATGGTAACGGGTAAACGCAGTCTAAATAATCAATATGCTTAGATAAAATGATTAATGGACAAGTAAGCCTCGGTTAAATTTCTGTCCTACCAGGATAACTTCAAGTCTCTCCATATGCAAAACTCTAGAAAGTGACCATTGGAAGAGTTTTGGTCATGTCTCCTCCCTGCCTCCTATGTAGGCAAATAGCATAACCTTCCAGCTTTTGACAACCATAGACGGGCAATGCAGCCTTCATTTAAACTGAACGGTAATAAGGCTCATCTAATGTTTACTTTTCCCTTAAAATGTATGATTTTTTAACTTCCACCGGCAGCAAGATAGCAACTAATATCAACTGGATGATGAATTTTGAAATCAAACAAGGATTATTAAGGTTTTAACAATGAGGACGAAGAATATAAGGAACCGGGAACAAAAGTTCTCTTTTTACAGTCCGTAAAAGAAACAACAACAAAAGAGGTCATAGAAAGGTTTCAACCATTAAAAATACAAGAGCAAGGACCCTTGATGATGGCAATGAAGCAAAGACAATTGGATTGAAAGCCCAAATTCAATTTGAATAGCATTAATGGGAAGATTTATCACTGTAGAAGTGGTGTGAGATCTTGTCGTCTTCCTCAGAATAAGCTGTGTTGTATGAGTACTACTTGTCTGAGTCCTAGATGACATGGCCCCAATGTATGAGTACTAGTTGTTGCACTTCAAGGAACATCTGTTACAGTTGTAGTTGTTTGAGTGCTATGTAAGTTCTATTGTTGACATCGCCCCAATGAAGGAGAAATTTATTTGGTCATTCCAGAAGGAAATTACTGTTTCTCACTCTAGTAAAAAGGCCTCCATCCCACACCCAAAAAAATAATAATAAAAAGAAAGAAGGTTTTTCAGAGTAAGACTTGCAATGCATAGCAGGTATATTCTACATCAATTCAATGATTATATTACAAAATTAGCAGCTATTTAAGAGACAAAATGCCATGGATATTTAAAGCAGCATATTCCAAACTTTCAAGCAGTGAAAAAAGGAAGAAGGCAACCTGCATCCAGAGAGCCTCTCAAATCTTCCAATCAAGCACAGAAATCCTTTGTTTTCGGAAGCAAAACCTTTTTCAGTATAGGTAATCCATTCTTACCTGCATACTTTTGACTTCACAGGCACTTCTGCTCACTACAGCGAAAAGAAACAAGGAAATTAGTCGACTGAAAGCATAAAAATGTTATGCAGGAAGCAAGATTACTTTCTATCATGCACATTGCTGAATATGATTCTCATGAGATTCACATAGGCAGGAAACCTACCTGGCATACTTTTGGCAAAGTACCAGAAAAAATTAACATGTATTTAAAAGGATGTATATTGAACAGACCGAATACAGAAAGAAGTGGAAGAAAATTTTTTGTTGAAATCAGTTCCTTCTGGGAAAAGAGCAAGCCGAATTGAATCACGGGGTTCTTTCAACGTTGAAAGCATTTGGCAAATACATGGTTCATCAATTTCCCACTTTCTTTCCACTGAGATGAATTCTAATAGATGGAGCCCCCATCCAAATACAGGTAATTTCATCAAACTGCTCATGAGGAAATACTTTATCTATCCCAGGCATCCTTTCTGCCATGCAAGATCCAACAAGTACATCCACTCTACTTCAGTTCTATGGTCTGCAATAAGCAAAACACGTTCCACGGGAACAGTTTCCTCAGAAAAAATGACTTTAGTTTTGTTTATCTTTTCAAATAGACAAAGCCACAAAGCTAGCTAAGCCCCAAAGAAAAGGATGGTGCTCTCCTGCTGTAATGTATGTTGAAAAGTCGCAATATGGCAGCAGTTATGAAGCCAATATACACTAACATAAAGAATGCTGTTGAAATCAGTACTAATAGACAAAGCAGACCCCTGAAAACTCGCACAAGGGTCAAAAGATGGTGACTTGTTCTGTCATTTGAACTCCCTGAGATATTACTCCCACTTAAAACCTATCTGATTGAAAATTCTAACTCCCACAAGGTCCTTGTGGAAGAAATTTAAGTAAAGAACTGGCTACAAGAGATAAGAGGCAAGTTTGCTACAAGACAGAGTCCAGTTTCAGGTTCCAAGTTATTGGGGACGCAGCACCAACTAGAATATAACAACATTTCAAGAGGATAATTACTTATTAATGCGTCAATTTCACAGCACCATCGAAGCATCACAAAAGGCTGCAGCTGGATGGTTTATAATATTATATTATCATGCAGAAAGAAAGTCAATAAAAGATTTGCACTTCAATTTTCAATTTAACAGCAGTATGATTTGCAAAACTAAGAAGCATTAACCAGCAAAAAGAGAAATCAGAATGTAGCATTTGCTTGTTATTCCCAAGAGCACTCCTTCGACTAAGCACAAAATATTTCATCATCTTTTTACAATCAAACAAAACTAATAAAACACCAATAACAAAAACACAGCCAAATGAATCAGGTGATAGCTCGCCATTGAAATAGCCAAGTGGTGACCGAGAGTTACAGAGTTGATTTGTAGAGGAAATGAAATTAATGTCTCAAATATTCAAGAACAAATAAAGATACAAAAAAAAAAGTCACAATAGTGGGGAAGTCCCATTTTAGAAGCTCTTTAAATGCCATAATATCCGTTTAGATTGGGTCAACACCACACAACTTGGATTAAAAAAGTTCAAATTGTTTCCAGTATCAGTATGTAACAAGTTTAGAATTACTGCTGCTACAATTGTTACAGTTGAACCACCAAATGACAATGCCATAAATATTTTCTCTAGTCAATTTATTCCGGAAAGAGGTCACCAGTAGCAACCAATCTCTTCAGGAAGATATTCATGCAAATCGAACCACTCCATCAAAGACATTGTATCCGACAGAATGTTATCATATTCTGTAAACTTTAGACAGATCCTCAATTAACACAACTGGACATACAAAAAATATGCTTGCTTGTATTCAGGACTCCTACATCTATACATGCTAACAACAAATTACACACACACATATCTTTTCTAATGCACATAACAAATTAGATTAAAATCCTACACGATGAATCGTTCAATCAAACGTTTTATACAAGCTTGCACTCAGCTGGACGTCAATTGATTTCACATTATCAAATCCATAAGACCGCTAATCAAGTAATAAACTATTAACTAATAAGCAATAAGAACCACATCAAATATAGTATTACGCTAAAAATCCACTACAACGCGCATTATCAGCAACAATAGCCAAACAGAACTAAGAGAATCGCCATCACAAACATCGCATCCGATCAGATTTCAAAAAAAATAAAATAAAATTCACTGTGCATTTTCTCACATTTTCTCGGCAGCCAAACAAAGCTCCGAACAAGCAAAGTTACATAAAAGGATAAATGAAAGCAGTGTTACCTGTTCACATCATTAGATATCGACTGTACAGGGACATAGAGTCTGCAATGCTCCTCTGGAATGTGCTGCTTGCGAGAGTATTGTAGGGAGAAGGAAAGGAAAACGAGCTGAGAAGTGGCTCAAATTACGAACTCTGCCGAGTCTGCCCCCGCCATCGAGATGCTTCTCTTTGGTTTCGGTGGGAAACAGTAAAATGGAGAGTTTGGACGGTGTGTGTGAATGTGAAGCGTGATCGCCGTAACTGGTGTTCTTCAGTCGTCGAAGTTCGAAGATGACGTTAGCATTTTCTCCGCCATGTCATCGTATCTTCATTTTTCAAATTTTCTTTATTTTCCTCTATATTATTGGTGCAACCATTTTCTTTTCTTTTCTTTTTTCCTGGATTATGGTCATTTTTTTTGAAATGCCCATACACCACACACACGTTAAGACATACCCCTCCATCACAACAGATGGAAACTATCCAAATCTCAACCCCGTTATGAGAATGGAACCCTGAACCTCAAGGTCATGGACAGACAACCTGACCAATCAGACTACTCCATTCTCAATTATGATCATATTTGAGCAAACACAACTGCATATGTTTTTCTTGGTTCTCATTATGAAATTAACTCCGTTTGATAGAGTTTATTTTATATACATTAATTTATAAGTTGTCCAAATTAAACTAGCTTATATTTAATCATATATGAATAAAGATATGAAATATAAAATGCACATGATAGAAAATTCAAAAAATTAAGTTCAATGTCACAATGTCTTCTAAAAAAAAAAGTTCAAATATTACAATGTGGATAAAATATTAATCTCTCTCCCTCCTAATAAAAAGTTTATACGCAACTTTATCACCCACGCGAGCCATTTTTCTATCATCACGCAAATCATATTTCTAATCAATATGAAATGTTTCTCAATGTAGGTCATTTATTCTTAGTCGCTTCAAAAGTTTGTAGAATATTGTTTGGTCACAAAAAAAAAATTAATCTGAGAAAAAAATTAGTCTTTGAAACTACAGTTTTTTAATGAATTGTATTGTACTAAACAAAATCTAAAAATATTCATAATTAGGAATCTATCTATGACGAAGTTTGTGTGTGATTCGTGGTGTATTAATTTATAGAGTTATAAATTGTATCGGCACCATTGAAGATGCTAAACAAAAATATAGATTCAACAATATTCTAGACAATTAAAGAACAAAGAAAATAGTTGTAGAGAATGTTGTATTTGAAATTAATTAGAGTATAAGGTATGTAGTTTCATAAATATTGTTAATAAATGTAAAAAGCGGTAGACACATATACCCGAGTCACTATGGTAAAAAATGATAAAGACGGTATATATCATCCTGTTGATCAGAGTTCGATTCTCGCTCAACATTTCAAAAAAAACTGTGGACATATTTCATCAATCATCAATCTATATATATATAATGGAGGATCCAAAAGGCTTCTCCTTGGTGCCACGTGGATGCCTCTAAAAAAACTACACAAAAAACAAAAGAAAAAATTAAATATATTAAATAACTTTAAGACCCACAAGCATATACAATTAATAATATACAAATAATTTTAAAATGATATTTAATAATACAATAAATAGTCATATCAATTATCACCTATTAATTGCATATAAAAACAAAAAGATAAAAGCTTAAATGAAACATATTCACAATATAAGTATAAAATAACACACAAAAACATATAATATTACAATAAATTTCTAAGACATACTACAAAAACTTCATGGGAAAAATGAACAATTTCAACAAAATTCCTAACGATATGTCCCTACAAATCATGAAATTAGTTGTCAAACAACAACCAATGATGATGGAAAAGATCCAGTTTAGGATGCATTCTTAAGAGATTTCATAGAGGATGATCCCAATGATCCCGTATAAAATAATCCCTTAGTGGATGATCATACAAATGAAGAATTTAATCAAATGTGATCACCTACTAATTGCATATAAAAATAAAAAGATAAAAGCTTAAATGAAACATATTCACAATATAAGTATAAAATAACACACAAAAACATATAATATTACAATAAAGTTCTAAGACATACTACAAAAACTTCATGGGAAAAATGAACAATTTCAACAAAATTCCTAACGATATGTCCCTACAAATAATGGAATTAGTTGTCAAACAACAACCAATGATGATGGAAAAGATCCAGTTTAGGATGCATTCTTAGGAGATTTCATAGAGGATGATTCCAATGATCCTGTATAAAATAACCCCTTAGTGGATGATCATACAAATGAAGAATTTAATCAAATGTGAGATACATAGTACAACAAATTATATATTATATATGCTTATTGACATAGTATGAAAAATTGTGGCTTGCTGACATAAGAAGCAATAATAAATGAGATGTAAAAACTAGGAGATAAAGAAGGTGCACTATATTTTCTATAGAATTTATAATTTATGAGATGTTTTTTAGTTATTTTACAACTTTGTTCAAAAAACCAACGTAAAAAATAATTGTTAAACTCTGAGCATATTTTTTCTCTATGCATCAAATTTTTCGCTCATTCTTAGAAAATTATTTATTAACATATTAGAAAAATGTATTGTAGTTATTTGTTCATCTTATAATTATTTTCATTTTCTATAATTCAAGCTCTGTTATCCATTATGGTAATAAAATATCGAAAAATTATCAATAATATTTATTTTTTAAATTAATTATATGTTGCGCGAAGCGCGAGGATGCAACTAGTATTATGTAATTACAAGTAACGCTTGATGATTTTGTCAAGTGCTAAGTATTATTGAGGAGAGTTGAACATCCACTATTTTGTTCTTTATACTGTACACACAAAACAAAGCAGAGGAACCGGACTTCCACGTGGCACCTCAATGGCAAAGACACGTAAGATAACAGCAACATACAAAGGCACGCAAAAAAAAAACTTTGTGACACGTAGGACAGCAAAAAAGCAGTAAAGCAGTCCACCACCTTCTTCAAACGCCCTTCCTCACGCGACCTGCACTTCAATACTCCTGAGTTTCTTGGGCTCAGGCCGCGGCTTCTTCTCCACCGTCACAGTCAACACCCCGTCCTGATAAACAGCCGATATCTTCTCCGGATTCACGTTTTCCGGTAAAACAAACTTCTTCAAATACTTCTCTAACCTCCTCTCCATCCTTATGTACTTAATCCCTTCCTTAACTTCCTTCTCCTTCTCCCTCTCACTCTTCCTCTCTCCACTCACAACCAACGTGTTGTACTCCATGTGGACCTTCATCTGGTCCTTCTTCAGCCCAGGCATGTCGACGATGTACACGTAGGCGTTCGGGTACTCGATCACGTCCGCCGGAGTACTTTGTCTTAGCATGGAAAAATTTGTAGTGCTTTGCTGAGAGGTTGTGGTTCAGACGCATTAACTTGCTAGAACATTATTGATAGTATATATATGTGCGGAGAGGCTGTTTGAGAATCTCTGTACAGTGACAGAGTGAGTATAGCAGATAAAGACATCAGAGAGAACATTATAATCTTCCACCTGTAAAGGGTATGGAATATTAAGACTTATTGCTTTGCGTAGGATTAACGAGAGACTTGACTAGGGTATCATATCATTGCATAAAACATATAAAACCGCTTTATTCTTTATTCAGGTGGAGTGCCAGCATCGGTCTTTGTCTCCATCAAAGCACTTTCTTACCTCATTGAAGGCCATCGTGGCCTGGCGCCCATAAAAAGGTCTGAATCCTTGATACAATCAATTGAGGCAGCTGGCAGCTGGAAGAAGAAGTTGGGAGGGCTACGAACAAGGCTGTGGCTTTTCCATACGTAAATGCATGGTCTGAGGATGGCTACCATTGTTCACTCTCCCTTATTAGGCTTCCGGCCTACCTACCTGGACTCAAGCTGGAAGCCTGTGAGGGGGAGTTGACAAATGCTGTCATAATTTTTATAAGGCTGGAAGACATGGGTGTACGTACGTGGTATCGTCTGCTACGTTGTGGTTTGGATTATATATATATATATATATGTGTTCATATTTTCGCATGTTGTAAGAAACCTTGATGGATTGTGCTTGCGGTATTGTTCTTTTGGTGCTTTCCTTTGTCTATTTCTTTGCTCTTGATATACGTCTTCAAGTCTTCAAAAAAAAAAACAAAAATTAGATATTTTGCAGCTAATCAGTACTTAAGAAAATAAATAAAATCAAATGACATATGAAACCCTTTGATTTTTTTTTTCCTTTCGTTTTTGGTGGATTATTGATCTGATGACTACTTGGTTTTTGATGGATTATTGATCTCGGACAGAATCATACGGGAGATTCTAAGTTTAATGCTCATTGGGAGCAATATCCTTGTGACCATGCGTTGAGTTTTGATTCAACTAATCTTGTAGTCATGTGGAAAATTTATATACTCACAGACTAGATGACTCGAGTTTAAGCTCATGCAAGATGTCTAAAAGCAAGTTGTTTAAGCTCATACGGAATGTCTAATTAAGACAAGCTTGTATCATATTGTTCGGTCACAAAAAAATATTAATCTGATTTTTAGAAAAATAGTCTTTGAAACTACATTTTTTTTAATGAATACTAAACAAAAATCTAAAAAGAAATCTATGACGAAGTTTGTGTTTGATTCGTGGTGTATTTATAGAGTTGTAAATTGTATCGGCACCATTGAAGATGCAAAACAAAAATATAGAATCGAAATTCTAGAAAATTAAAGAACAAAGAAAGTAGTTTTAGAGAATGTATTTGAAATTAATATATTAGAGTATAAGGTATATAGTTTCAAAAATAATTCAAATAATAAGCTATATTATTAAAGTATATCACCAAATATTATATTTTTGTAGCACAATTTTATTATAAGTTGGAAATATTGTTAATAAGTGTAAAAAACTGTAGACATATACACCTGAGTTATTAGTTGAAGTTGTAAAGATGATATGTGATGATTAGGGCTCGAATCTCTCCTCCCCGTTGAGGCATTAGTCAAAGTGATAAGGATGATATGTGAAGTGATAAGAATGATATGTGGTGACCAAGGTTCGAATCTCCCTTCCCGTTTCAAAAAGCTGTAAACATTCCATATTATGTAATTACAAGTAACACTTGATGATTCGCAAAGTGCCAAGTATTATTGAGGAGAGTTGAACTCCACTATTTTGTTCTTTATACTGTACACACAAAACACAGCAGAGGAACCGGACTTCCACGTGGCACCTCATTGGCAAAGACACGTAAGATAACAGCAACAAACAAAGGCACGGCAAAAAAACAAACTTTGTGACACGTAGGACAACAAAAAATAGCAAACCAGTCCACCACCTTCTTCAAACTCCCTTCCTCACGCGACCTGCACTTCAATACTCTTGGGTTTCCTGGGATCAGGCGGCGGCTTCTTCTCCACCGTCACAGTCAACACCCCGTCCTGATAAACCGCCGATATCTTCTCCGGATTAGCGTTTTCCGGCAAAACAAACTTCTTCAAATACTTCCCTAACCTCCTCTCCATCCTTATGTACTTAATCCCTTCCTTAACTTCCTTCTCCTTCTCGCTCTCACTCTCTCCACCCACAACCCAACGTGTTGTCCTCCATGTGGACCTTGATATGGTCCTTCTTCAGCCCAGGCATGTCGACGATGTACACGTATGCGTTCGGGTACTCGATCATGTCCACAGGCGTAGCCCTCATGGCCTTGGCGTCACGAACGTAGGCGCGCATCGGAGCGTGGTAGGATGACTTGTCTTGCTCGTCGGAGACATCGATGACGTCGTGGAGGACTTCGAGTAGGCATTGATAGATTCCCATTCCTGTTAGATCTAGAGTTGCCATTATTCTGATTTTCTTTTCTGTTTCTCGGGATGGAAAATGAAGGAAAGTTTGGTGGTTTCGAAGATTGAGGGAGGAGGGGTTTATAGTTGTGTTTGGGAGATGGGAGAGTGAATCAAGGAAAACATTTTGAGACATTTTCATAAGAGTATCGGGGATTTGTGAAGTTTTCATTCCGGGAAGGCTACGTGGTTGCCGCCTAGGATGTATGTGAACCACGTGGCGTTGAGGGCTGATGACGTGGCGGATCTTCGAGTCTCCTCTGGATTATAGGTAGTTGATGGAATTGGATATGGGCCGGTTGGCCTGCTAGCTGCTAGGCCGTAACGTCTTCATAGTCTGGCCAATACTCGGGCCGAATTAGAAAAAGAGGCAAATGCCAAGTCGATACTCACTCTAGTAATTTTAGACATCTAGATCCAACAAAAAAAACCACACGAATATAAAAGTACCCATTGAATATCCAATTACCTTTCTATCCTCTGTCAACGTGACACGTCAAATGGTTGACTGTCCCAAATCACACAAATTTGCTCGAGTGGCTAAAGTGTAACAAAAAATTTTTTTGGATAACTGACTTAGAACATTAGATCTTTCGATGATCAAAATGAAATCTTGGATATCTTTTGGTGATCAAAAATTTACTCAACCCTCTTTTCGGGTCTAGAAAAAATTCCAGAGTAATATTTCTATGTTTTTGGAGAATCTCTTGTGCTTCATTTTTCTCTCTGTGACAGTATAAGCTAGGACGACATTTAGCTATCGTTATGTCACATCCCAACAAGTTTTTGTTAGAGTTCCACTATGTAAGTGCCTCATGGTAAAGACCAAGAAGTAGTAGCAAATGACGGGTAATGACTAATAAATCAATGGTATAAAACAGTAACATAAAAATTATTCGCATTATATCCACGTACAATGACACAATTATAATATTATACGATCAAATATTTTAACTTTCTTCAAAATTTATTGTTCTTTAATTCCTCTCAATTTATTTTCGTCACACAATGTCAATAAAAATATTAACATTATATGATGTAGGATAAATGGCGTGGTATTTACAAGAAAAACTACAAGTCAGGATTGAAATGTCACGTTGTCATAAACTCTTTTCAATCAAATAGAGTTGAGCAAAGAAAAAGAGTTTATCTTCCGTCAAATAGACACGTCAACGCATTGACTAACTGAAACCCAACAAAACATGCCTATAGAACAACTCAATAAAGTCAGTGACAAATTTAAAACGTAAGTGACTGAATTGTAACACGGTCTATTTTGTCAGTGACCAAAAATAACATCTAATCTTTAATCCTCTATTTATAGACTCCTACAAAATCCCTAATAAACGAATTTGAAAATAATGAAGATAAGTTTTATTACATTATCTAAAAGGAAAAAAAAAAAAAAAAACAACTCACATAGGACAGTGGGAATGGAATTTGCGTGGCATTAACGAGGATGGGTATCATTTAGATGCTGAAAAACAGCTTTATTTATTCAAATCAAAGTTGTTCTCTGTCCCTTCAATTAGAAGTAGAAAAAATATATTCGATTGTGCACCTCATGTGTAGTGCCAAGAGGAAAGATCCCAATAATTGATTAAACATCATATTAAAGTTCCCATTATGTTGGAATAAACAGATATTTTAACATACTAAGATAGAATACAGTTTCACACCCTTGTGCACCCTCTCTTTCACCTGTGTTCAAGGTCCTTGTGGTCTATAAAAAGGTCCTACTCCATTACTTGTAAGCAAGCAAAAACAGAATCAACAAGTAATTCCTTGATAACAGAAAGGCTCTCCGGCAATGGCTACTGTTGTCCACTCTCTCTCAAGGCTTCCAGCATCCGACCTCTAGGCTCGAGCGGGAAGCCTTATGGGAGAGTGAACAAAACTTGCCATGATTTTTTCCTGACTAGAAGAGATGGCATTGAAAGATCGTTGTAAGGAACATTTTCTTGTTAATCTCGACTTCTTTACAGGTTCGTCCCCCAACACCACATCTGTTTATTGTTCTAAAAAACAAGTGGTTTTTGTTCTGCATAATTAGGTGGTTACTGCAACAATAGACTCTCTAACCCAAACTTAACTATCGTCATAATATATTGTCAGCTTTCGCAAACCCAAGTTCAAATCCAACTCATCACAGGGCTTCCAAGGCATTTCATGGCGCACGGCTTTAAAACACGTCTTACTAAGTCAAGGAAACCATGAGCTTCTAACATGTTCATTAGATATTTATTTTAGCGATGTGAGACTTTCCTCAACAGGTTATTGCCTTTATGCGTCGGCTGACGACTGCTTAAATCATTCATCGAGGTCCTACATCTTCTACTCCCAAAAATTCTGCAGCTCACAAGCCATCTTAAGCAGCTTCAGTAGGTGGTTCTAACAACTAGAGTGTTATCAAATCCCTAATGTAGACATTCTGCTCTCTCTTAGCAAGACTGAATCAAAAGAAGAGAAACCAGCAGTTCAATTTAATCCTCTAAGGACATGCCCTCTACGTTGCCTAAAAGTTCTCACCATTCCCCCAAAGGAAAATGACAAGCTCTTCAAGCTTGTATTTGAGTATGCTGCTTGTTTTCCCTCTCATAACATTACCCAATTTTGAGAGTGTAACTAAGTTCTACAGTACTCTATATCAGTTTCATCTTAATGCAATCTGCAGTTTTAAGACAAAGTGTTGAAGACAACCATGGTTTCCGAAGAGAGTAGAGTTATGCATTAAGCAAATGATCAAAATTGAAAAGAGATGAAAGAAAAGGAACAAGAGAAAGGGAAACAAACACTAGACAATAGAACCTCCAGGTATTATGTACAATATTGTACATATGCAAAATTACATGCCTAAAAGGCTCAAACTACTATATCCCAGAAAGGAAAAAAAAAAGTGCTCATAACAAGCAACGCCAGTATTTATTAACTTTTTACTCAATCCATGCAGGTTAATATTTCTCATGTATGATATCAATGTGAGCCACATTAAGCATGAACTCTACAGTAGATCAATATAAATTCAAGTGCATATGGGACCGTATAACATACATCCTGTGGCTTGCCAACTGGATTGTATGTTAGAGCCTAGAGGTAAAAACTGCGGTCTTTTTACACTAATTGCAAGGCTTCCTCGCGTTTGATGTCGAACACCTTGATAAGGACTTCTTCAACAACCTGGTTAACATCCAGTTAGATACACATTAATGTTAAATATAGTAATGAATTTCATCCTGAGCAGAAATGAATGACATGTTCAGTTGCTAGAAATATAACAAATTTTTGCAGTTCAGATTATGCCAGAGAAGGCATCAATTGTCACAGTCAAACAGATAAACCAGAAGTAGTACTTGCACCAAACTTTATTACATGACAGCATGCAAAGACAGACCAGACTGCAGAGTGTGGGGGAACCAAAATTTGAACTTATAGCAGAAAATGGTCCAAGGAAAAGAGTGAAGGTAGATTACAGAAGGAAAAAAAATAAATAAATAAGTGCCAGCCTAGCAGCAACCAGGGACAGCATTGTAGGCTATGGGATAATTAGTTAATTACCTTATCAGGGGTAGAGGCACCAGAAGTTACCCCGATTGTGATGGGGCCCTCAGGTAGCCAATTTTCTTTCTCAACCAGCTCCCCATGCTACAAAATCACAATTCATAAAATTAAGAATGAGTTAGAAAGTTATAAATTAAATCTTAAACTCATTCAAGCCAAGGAAAAGCTAAAGTTTTATCAAAAGAAGTCGAATTAGACGTTTCCACTCTTACCATCAACTTATAAGAAATTATGTTTCCTGGGCCTATTCTCTGCTCACTGTCGACCCAATAAGAGGGAATTCCACGGTCCTCTGCAATTTCTTGAAGGTGAGAGGTGTTACTTGAGTTCCAACCCCCAACCACTAACATGAGATCAATTTTGTCGTCTACAAGCTTGTACATTGCATCTTGTCGCTCCTGAAAAGCACACAAATAGGTTAAATATGACTGCTGGCATAAAAGCAAATAAGATGGTGATTGGTCAAAAGGAGAAAGAAGAATATGGGATTCTTTGGGAGGGGAAGGTAAAGGAGGGCAGAGAGAAGAAGGAAAGACATCCACACAATTGCATCTTTAATAATATCATATATACACCAAATTTTCATTGAAAAAAAGGGGCAATAGCAGACACCAGGGTTGGGAAGAATTACTTGCGTAGCATCACAAATTGTGTTAAAGCTCACAAAGTGGTCATTGATATTTTCTACTCCATGCTTGCGCATCATAGTTCTCTCTGCCAACTTCCCTGCAACAGCCAAAAAAGCATTATTAAGATCAGAGGCAGCCAATAACTTCTTCCAACAGTTGGGGAATGATAGAGCCATCGACTAACCAATCTCTTCTGTTTCTCCCTTAAGCATTGTTGTCTGATTAGCAATGCCAATTTTTACTAGGTCTCTGTCAGGATCAAACCCCTTGGAAACAGCAAATTTAAATTTCTGCAGCGAAGCCAAAAATACCAGGGAATGTTAGATGGCACAGCACACATATACTTGGCAATAGAGCTTATGAAAAAACAAAAGTCCGTACCTCTAGAAACTCCTCTTTAGTTGAGCTAGAACCATTAAGTTCACCACCAAGAATGTAGTCACACACATACATCGCCTGGGTTAAGATAAATTATTCATTATAAACACTCAACATATACGGTTAAGGCACAAAGGAAAATACAAAACATTACTTTTTAAAAAAAATATATCAACTTTAAAAGAAAACGAGATTCTAGCAATCTGTAGAAAATACCTCTTTCATATCCTTCACAATAATATACGTTCCTGCAAAAGATGCAGTTGCTACAGTCTCCTCGTGAGCATATTTTCCATGAATAATAGAAGTGTAATCTCCTTTCTTGTGCTTCTCAACAGTGTTCCAAACCTTCAGTCAAATTTGGTGTATTTATCATCTAAAATTTAGGAAAGTGTGCCAAATAAAATCAAAGAAATATAGACAAGTGTTATCTTATAAGAGGCGCTCAGTTGCTAATAAGATACCTTAGATACCCAAGGGCAAGTTGTATCAACAATTTGCACATTTTTTTCATTCAGTACCCGCATTTCATCAACTGCAGCTCCAAAAGCAGGTAGAATCACAACGTCACCCTTATCAACAACATCAAATTGTTTAGTCCCCTCCTCAATGGGAATGTTCTTAACTTGCATATCCTCCAACCTCTGCCACAAAAAATTCAAAGGCTTCAATAATCAGTACAACTCTTATAATTTTGAAGACATGAGATGTGCTGCCCAACCGATTTCATGGGTCCATGACCATGAATTAATCAATCTCACTGAACCCAGACGCCGAAAAACTATCTCCAGCATCCTGAATCTTGAAAAAGTGAGTGCATGCCAAAAGATTGAACAAAAATCTTATTGACAGAACATAATGTTCAAAATGGCAAAACTAAGATATTACAATGTAAACCAGGTTCATAGTCAAGCTTGGCACTCTCTATTGTACAACCTAAGGAGTAATTATATTGAGCCCAAATCTGCCACCATCATTTAAAAGATTAATTTGACCGACAGAATATTTAATAATACTTTGAAAAAAAAATCTAATTGCCAAATTAAGTAATATGGGAAAGCTGACAACTTCAGAACAATTACACAATACTAGTTTCAAGAACAAATAAGCAGTCACATCTTCTGCTGCTCTAGAAATTTTCAGATACGAGACTACAGATCCAATTTGGAGCTTTGGAGAATATTAATAAGTTCTGAAACCAGTTAACGTACCTTGTTAACAGTTGGATTGTGTATGATTTCGTTGGTAATCCAAATCTTCTCATTGGGAAACTGTTTTCTTGCTTCATAAGCAATCTGAACAGCCCGCTCAACACCCCAGCAAAATCCATAAGATTCCGCCAGTCTCACAGTAACATTGCCCCATGTATACTCATTCCCATTCTCCTTCAATTTCTTGATAATGTCACCTGAAGATTCAAACCCAAAAAAATATTTTTAACAACCCATGACTTCAATCAAACGCCAAAAGAAAACAAATACGATTCAAAAATTCAGGTAAAAACGCATGAATTGCAGGAAATCCAGCTAACTATCTACATGAAGGCTCACATACACTCACAGAAGTTCATGATAATTTTAGGAAATCCAGCTAATTATCTACATGAAGGCTTAAATACACTCACAGAAGTTCATGATAATTTCCATAACTCATGTTATACTAATTAAAGAAAATCGGTCTGGTCACAACTCACAAGTAGAGAAATTTGAAAGAGCTAATACTTCCCCTTCTCAAATTCGGTTGACCAAAAAAAATAAATAAATGAAAAGTTCAATATTTTAAGTTAGCACAAAAACAAAATTTATTTGTAAAAAAGAGTAAATGAATCTTCAAAGACGATTCATTTCATTTAATTTCCCTGCAACCAAACAGAAACTATACAGGCAAAGAATTATTAACCGGTCTCCCGGTTTTCACGTATATGATTTTAATTCCTCAAATACTTACTCGTATACTCGCGATTCATGAGCTCGAGAGTCTCCTCCTTGTGACCAAACCCTCTCCGATTATAATTGCTGCTTCTAGTCAAGTTCTTACGAAACTCCTTCGCATCAAAATTCGAATCCCCGGCGGCGACAGAAGCTGAACGCTCGGCCCCGGCAGAACATCGAACGAAGAAAGGCTTCCGGCGCGAGGTGAGGCTCTCCGATGACGGAGAGAAGAGGTCCGTACGGAGAGACACGCGGCAGAGTTGCAGAGATATCGCCATGGCAGAATCGAACACTACTGTGTGAAAAAAATGCAAGGAACAGAGAGAGCGAGCGAGGGGATTGAAGCTCTCGTGTTACTGGTTAATCGCTCTTTATTGACTCGTCTACCACGTTTTTTTGACGATTTTTAAAAAAAAAAATATTTTTCTCTATCAACGACTGTGGTTTTGTCGTTTTGTTTACAAGAAGCGTTTCTATCACGATTCCTTAATACACCCGGAACTGCAAAATTTAACAAATTTACGGAAAAGGACATGGTTTAGGTAGGTGGAGGCCTAATTTGTTGAAATTCTCATCTAAAAATACCAACAATATTATCTTTTTTGGGTTCTCCACATCGCTCTCATACATCAAATTCATAACGCTTTGTTCTTCGTCGATCGGTTAATGATACTTAGATCTAGAAAACGTGTTTGAAAAGTTTCATTTTACTTATTACTTAATACTAATGAACAATACATAATAATAATAATTTTCATTCTATTATTATTTATGTTAAACAATAATACATAAATAATATTATAGATGTATCTTAAATGATATTTAATTAATTTTCATCAATTTAACATGTATTTACATTAAATTTTTGAGTTATTTTATGAGACCAAACATTAATTAAGATGAATGTTTATCAATAATATTATTTTAATAAATTGTATTGTCGTAAATCAAAATACATAATCTCACCCCATCATAAATTCCTGGCTCCGCGCCGCCTGCTTGCCTGGCTTATGTCAGATTGAAGTGGAATCATACTATTAACCATGACTGATGTGATTTCATGCGATGTTTGGCAATCAAACGTATATAATCAAGTCAAAGTAATATTGGTAATCAACGTAAATAATTAACAAAAATGGGTTGAAAATAACAGTATTAGTTAGTACTACGTCAGCTCATACTTTCCATATCAGATGGAGATATGCTTATGTTCAGAAAAACAAAAATAGTATAATTTTATCATTTCTCTATTGTACGCTCAAATATCATCCATTAAAAAGTATGCTCCAAGTTGCACGTGAGTCGTTGGTTGAACGACAATCACATTACATGGAAGGGATAATTCATCCATTAAGTCGTGGATTCGAATTCTACCCCCTCTCTAAAACCCTGTTTCAAAAAATATATATATACAGTTGCCATTATTTATGAGTTTCTTGACATGTGTTTCACATTCTTTTTTTTGTTTCACTTTAAATTTTACTTTTAATAAAATAATTTTTTTTTAAAAAAAAGCTGATCTGAATTGAAATTAATCCTATATAGACGTCCACCACGGATCAGAAATGAATGAAAGAAAAACGATTAGAAAATAAAGAAATAGTTAATATATTCGAGGGCATTTTGTATTTACAAAATATCGTTTCAATTCATGATGTGATAGGGTTTCCAAATTCCAAGGATGAATATAAACCAAGGAATTCAATTTTGATGAGCCCACGCACAATTACATGTCCATATACAGTGGATCTTGCGATCTCTAGAAGATTAAAAAAATGTTGTGCGTCACATGATTATGTTATGACTTATCTCCATCAATTAGGTATTTAGATGGATTGTAATTTTTAAGTAAAATTCAATCTATCTCAAGACTAAAAGAACAAACACTGTGCAAGGACCACGACTAACTTAGAAAGCGCTCATGTGTGTGGTATTTTATAGAGGTTTCGGGTTTGAACCTCTCCTTAACCAGTCCCCTATATTCTCATAAAATCAGAGTCCGACGAGTTTCAGGTGCTTTAAATCATTTCATTGCTCGTTTTTCAGGTGTTTTAATAAGAAAAGAAAAAGGAGAAAAGATGCTCCTTTAGCAAATAACAGGGATTCTTTGGTGTCTAGCCCAGCTGTAGACAACCTTGTCTGTCCTGATACAACCCAATGCTATATCATTCCAGACCTGGAAGACCATGGCAAAGGAATCAAGCAGAAACTAGGATGTTTTACAGTGGAAGCTCCTTCCCTTGCAGTGATGGACAGAGGATTTCTGCATTTCTTACCAACATGATTTTCATTTGTTTTCTTGATATTTATCTGTTCAATAGATCAACTGTTCCACCATTGATCCACTGCCTATAGCTTGTTCAGTTATGCTCCCGGCGCGGTGGTGGAAGATTTTGTTACAAGTGTTTACCTACTTAAAATTCAAACTTGATTTTTAACAGATTAGTAATGAGTTTTTGAGCTTGAGCTTAAGGGGATTCTGACCCTAATATTAGTTCTCTCTATTACTAGCATGAAGAATTGTGGGTCACAAATGTTTGGGTGATAATAACAGAAGGACCAAAAATGTTATCCACAGCATGCATGATGAAGACAAAGAAAGACAATGATTCATGAAACAGTACAAAATTAAATGAACCTTGTAGAGTATTACCTTCTTGAGCGAGAGAAGGACATCTTACCAAATCAAAAGAGACTAGACCACATGCTTATCATCACCAAACACAAATTGTTTTATCTAGTATTCTGTGGTGGGATCCAAGCTAAAAAATTACAATGGGATGTTAGAGTACTTGCAAAGGTATTTCTTTTTTGGTCGGGGATAATAAAATATATTGGGAGAAATATTTTATTGATGTTAGGGCTGGAATTGGGTCGGTTTTATCGATCATTACTAGTCAACCGACCCATTATCGGCCAGCCGATAATCAACCGACCCATATATATATGGGTTGGTTAATAGTTTTTAAAATGCCATGGAAAGTATATCCCTGCCCTATATTCTATACTGTCAACAACTTGAAACGATGCCTTCTATCAATGAGTGTGCTTGCTAAAAGCAGTCCAATAAACCTACCATATAACAAAATATATATACTAAATTATCAAATTAATTACTAGATACTAACAATTGATGGAATATACATATGATTTCAATAATCATTTTTTCGAACACCACCTTGTGACAGTAAATTATAACTATATTATATATCTTACATAATTTTACTCCAATGAAAAAAATAACAAAATATGTATTAGTATATTTGTTCAAATATTTTATAATATTGTGAGTACTATGGGGTATAAAAATTTTATTATTATTATTTTTATTTAAAAGTTTATTATATTGAACCGGTTTCGAATGCCGGTTGAACCTTTGAACTTTGTACTGATAAATTTTCTCGTCCCATAACCGGTAACTGGTTTAGGGTTTTACTTTCCGCCATCAACGGAGGACGAGAAGACTACGACGAAGAACAAAACAGTGATAAGTGAACTGAAATATGGAGCAAACCCAGGATCCGACTGAAGCCGAGAAGAGGGATCCTGCTCCCTCTACTGCTCTTGCGTATTTGGATCCTCGCTATTGGTATTGTATTATGAAACGACTAATTGCATTTCTTCTTTTTCTTTTCTGCGAATTTTATTACCATCTCTTATTGCTGTTTCAGGGACGAGCGATTCTCTAATGAAGAACACTACGAATGGTTCAAGGACTACTCTCATTTTCGCCATCTCATTCAAGCTCACATCAAACCCAAATCCTCTGTACACACCATCTCTATTTCTTTCTTGCTCTCTCGCTTGTTGTGTCGTAAAGATGAATTTTTTGAATTACTTTGTATCCTAACATATGATTGCCGAAATATCTCGTGCTTGATTAGGATATTTGCATTAGTTGAAGCAATTACGGTATGCATGGATGAATTATATGTTGTAACTGGAAATGTTGAAGACCCACCTTTGTGTATGTGCTTAAACTTGATATCAGTTGTGTTCTAAGAAATCGGTGGTGTGTAATTTTGTAAAAGGTGAATTGTTAAATGGTAACCTTTGAAAATCATTTGGGGTGGATTTGATGATACAGCAGTGACAAAAAAGTTTTGAATGGTGAAGGTCTTGGAGCTGGGGTGTGGGAACTCACAGTTATGTGAAGAACTGTACAAAGATGGAATTACTGAGATAACATGCATTGATCTGTCAGCTGTTGCGGTGGAGAATATGCGGAAACGGTTGGTGTTGAAGGGATTTAAAGGTGTGTTGATAAAGATCTTGCACATTTTATCTTATTCCCGATTTATTATAACCTTCTTATCCAAGTGCTTGCTTTAAGTTATTATAGGTTACTGATTGAAAGCTTTGTAGGGTGTAGATTGCAATTTCTTCCTGCAAAATGTGATAGATTAGTTGTATTAATATGATTAAGCGTCAGGTTTTCAAATTTAGCACCTAAAGACTGTTTCATACTGCATTTGCATCTGGTTTTCAAATTCAGTGCCTAAAGACTGTATCATACTGCATTTGTGTAGAGTCGACCTTTTTGTTCATGCATTTACTAAAAGGATGATCTCGTATACACCTTTGGGGTCATACCTTTTATGAAATTGGACAAAGTAATTTCGTAATAGCTTACTAACAAAATGTGGATTGGAAGTGGCTTCATAACTTTGTTGGTTGTATTTGTCCTAGGCTGTTGGAAATATATCTGTTAGTTTCTGCTTCCCATTATGTACAATCAAATTTTTTTTGTCAAATTTGTATTGATCGAAATTTTAAAATACTCCCTTTCATTATCTTTTCCTAGAGAAAAAACTCTCCCTTTTATGTCAAGAGTATTGGAAAAGAACTCTATGTGCTGTAATATGAGGGAGTATGTTGACCTCGACATTGTCCTTTGGTTTTATTATTGGCTTTTTTTTCACTATTTTCTTCACCTCTATCATTAGAAATAAAAGTGCTGGAAGCTGACATGCTGGAGCTGCCCTTTATGAATGAGTGTTTTGATGTGGTTATTGAAAAGGGAACGATGGTAAACAGTTTTGAATTCATAAGAAGCTTCCTAGATTTGATTTTCTTGATTATCATAGTTGTGATTCTTTTGCCTTTGGAGCCTTTGTTTCTGATGAAATGAGCGAGGATTTACTTATCTGCTTCCTTGTTGAATTATTGTGTAGGATGTATTGTTTGTTGACAGTGGTGACCCATGGAATCCTCATCCCGCTACAGTGAACAAGGTCATGGCCATGCTTGAAAGTGTTCATAGAGTTTTGAAACCCGATGGCATTTTCATTTCAATCACTTTTGGCCAGGTATTAGAAATAAATTTGCAGTATATTTTCTTCATTATCTGTACTTCTATTGACTATTCTTAACCGAACTAGTTTTCTCCTGTAGCCACATTTCAGGCGTTCTTTCTTTGGCGCCCCCGAGTTTACCTGGTCTGTAGAGTGGAGCACATTTGGTGATGGGTTCCATTATTTTTTCTATATCTTGAGGAAGGTAAGTCATCATTTGTGGCTTGATGGCTTAGAATACTCTATGAGTTCGAAAGAAAGAATCAATCATTTGCTTTTTCCTTTTTCTCTGATGAATTCTGACTACGATCCTGTTATATATCCTTTATAGGGAAGGAGATCATCGGATGGTGAAGGATTGAGTGAGAATTCTGAAACAACATCTCTTTCTATGTATCATGAAGAGCTTGAGAGCGAAGATTACCTTTTCCGAACCAACATTGATGATGATGATGATGATGCTTCTTGAAACTGATTGTGGCACTTTTTGTTTCCTCCTTCGATTTCTACCCAGGTGTATAATCCTCCATGAATTCTGCTTCATGAGGAGGAGTTGGATAAAGTTAATATAATCTTGTAGATTTATGTACAAGTACAATGGAACAAGTGCTTTTGTGGTGCTTCTTCCATTGCAAGTTTTTGCCTTAATCTATTGTTCAGATTTTGTACTATGATGACTCTGCCTCTAAAGAGCAGTTGCATCATCTGTAAACTGACGCAAGTAGCTAAAATGGAGGCTCAAAAGGACAGATTTGAATAACACCTCAGCTCGAAGGGGCAGATTTGAATGAAAGAGGTGTATCAGAATTTTTTTTTTGATCTGTGAAATACCGACTTTCCCGAGTGAGTCTCTATTTTTAGAGATCCACTATTGCAATATGTAAACATAAAATAAAATAATTTGTTATTTTTTATATAAAAAGTTTATTATTAATTAATATTTTATTTATAACATATTAATTATTCTTTTATCTAGAAGTAGTATTTTAAGGGTATATATAATGTATTTTGTAAACATTTTAATTTTTCCACTAAAAGTTGAACCGAATCAACAAAATTGACAAAACGGATCGTTTAATCGGTTAAATTTATGTAAAAAAATTATTGGAAACTGTGAACATCCCTAGGCATTAGTTGATTTGAAAAGGCACCGATAAATAATTAATCTTGATAAAGCAGAATGTAACTTAAAGCAATCCTTAATCAAACAATCACATGAGTATTTACTTGACAAATTATTGATGTGGAGGTGCTTAACTGCTTACAGCCTATAGGAATTACACTTGAAACGTCGCCGTATGCTTTCATTCTTAAAATTTTTTACCCTAACAATCAAATTTCAAACAAAAAACCTTAAAAATTTCACCTTGTTTCCTCTCGTTCTCTGCGTCTTTCCGTCTGTCTCCTCTCCTTGTGTCGTAAACCTTTTTCTTTTTACTCTTCCGATCGTCGCATTCGATTGAATTTACCGATTCTATCCTTATATTTTCTATACGTTAATCCAATTTCATCCCCATAATAGGATATCATTACATTTAATTTTGGTGATTTGAGATTGGCGATGGAGGATTGCGTTGCTAGTGACGAGGAGTATTATTCCTCCGATCGAGACTCGCTAGATGGTTTTGATAATGAGGAACCGGATTTCCAGTGGGTTCCGCCTAGGGTACCCACCACAAAGGTAACCGAGATTATGGTGATTTCTCTCTATTAATCTTACTCTTTTTTCCGGCCAAGATTATGGTGATTGTGTTATGTCGCTGTGATCGGTGGTTTTTGTGTGTTTTTGGGTTTTTTTTTGGTTGGTATTCTGTGGATTGTTTTGCTATGGTTATCGAAAAAAGAAATTGGACGTATGTTAGTTTTAATGGTGTTTAAGTTATTTTCTGGATATTGCTACTATGAATTTTAATGTTGCAAAATTAGCATGCTATTTATGTTGAATTCAGTAGCTATACGGCTGTTAATGGTTTCTTGTTGAGGTAAACCACTTTTAGAATCAAATCTTAGCTATTCAAGTTTGATGGAGTTCCATATTAATTAGAATAAGGAGGACAGCTTACTCAATTTAGAAATTCGATTATGTTTTCATTATTCTTGTTTGTGGCACTTTCCAGGTAATTACGAGAGAGTCTCTCTTGGCTGCACAGGTAAAACTAAAATTCGAAAGTTTTGAATTTCTTAATTTTATGTTTTGTTGTTTCTAAAGAGTTGATGTTTTTCACTCGTGTAGAAAGAGGATTTGCGAAGAGTTATGGATTTACTATCATTAAGAGAGCACCATGCACGGACATTACTGATTCATTATCGTTGGGATGTTGAGAGGTTGTTTGCCGTGTTTGTGGATAAGGGGAAAACACGTTTGTTTACTGAAGCAGGTGTTACTATAGTTGAGCATCTGGATATTCAATCGCCTCTATATTCTTCTACAGCAACATGTGATATATGCATGGATGATGTATCTGGTGATAAGGTGACGAGAATGGATTGTGGCCATTGCTTCTGCAACGAATGTACGCACTCTATGTCCATTTTTCGGGTAGCAGGGGTTAAAGCTATATACTATATGCCACAGTCGATTTATCAAGTTGTGAATCTTTATAATCCAAATATGATTTTCATTATGGAGTCACCAGTTTAAAAGACTTTCTAGGTACTTTAGCCGTGTTTTAGAGTCCTTTACTTGGAAGAAGTGGTTGTGTATAGCAAGATTTTCTCTCTCAGTTTCTTAGCCATTTCTGGTCTGATACTGAAGACTTGGTGTTAGTACTAAAGTGTTGTAGTGTTATGCTGTGAGTTACGTACTTTGTGTCTATCTTCCTGTTTTTTAAAGTTGTTGATAAGCAACTTTTACCATGAATTAATTCTTTTGGTGCTTTGTAATTTTTGAAGGCTGGACAGGGCATTTTATTGTGAAGATAAATGAGGGACAGAGCAAGCGTATTAGGTGCATGGCACACAAATGCAATTCTATCTGTGATGAGGCTATTGTCAGAAATCTAGTGGGTAAAGAGCATCCTGATCTAGCTGAGAAATTTGAACGTTTCCTCCTTGAGTCTTACATTGAAGACAATAAAATGGTCAAATGGTGTCCGAGTGCTCCTCATTGTGGGAACGCAATACGTGTTGAGGACGATGAATCTTTTGAGGTAGAATGTTCTTGTGGTTTACAGTTTTGTTTTGGTTGCATATCAGAAGCACACTCACCTTGCTCATGCTTGATGTGGGAGCTTTGGGTGAAGAAGTGCCGAGATGAATCCGAAACAGTCAATTGGATGACGGTTCATACAAAGCCTTGCCCTAAGTGTCACAAACCTGTGGAAAAGAATGGTGGCTGCAACCTTGTGAGCTGTATATGCGGACAATCATTTTGGTAACTACTCGTTCTTTTCATTGTAGCTTTATTAGTATTTGTGCATCTCTTGAAATAATAATCATGACTTGATTTATGCTCATTTTTTTCTCACTTTCGCTTCTTAAAACTTGTCAGTTTTGGCATGATGTTTCTTATCTTTCCCACTGCTTCTCTGCACCAGTATTATTCTGATGTGTTGTTATAATTTTGTATTCGAGAACATTTGCGAAGCTTAAACACTGCTTAACATGATTGAATGCTTACCATTTTTGCAACTAGAATAGAATGTTCTCAGTTTTACCAAATTTGTCCTCTCGGACATTGGCCCTCAAAATTTTTTTTTTAAACTTAATTTTGGACAGTTGGCTGTGTGGTGGAGCTACTGGTCAAGACCATACTTGGTCAAGAATAGCTGGTCATAGTTGTGGCCGTTACAAGGAAGACCAACAGAAGCAAACTGAGAGGGCAAAGCGAGACCTCTATCGATATATGCACTATCATAACCGTTATAAAGCTCACACAGATTCTTTTAAACTTGAAAATAAACTTCGGGAGACAATTCTAGAGAAAGTTTCAATATCGGAAGAAAGGGAATCAAAACTCAAAGATTTTAGCTGGGTGAATAATGGGCTCTACAGACTCTTCAGATCAAGGCGGGTTCTTTCATATTCGTACCCATTTGCATATTACATGTTTGGGGAAGAGCTTTTTGCGGATGAGATGACGAAGGAGGAGAGGGAGATAAAACAAAATCTATTTGAGGACCAGCAGCAACAGCTTGAGGCAAATGTTGAGAAACTCTCCAAGTTTCTAGAGGAGCCCTTTGATCAATATCCTGATGATAAAGTTATGGAGATAAGGATGCAAGTCATTAATCTCTCTGCAGTCGTTGATTTGCTCTGTAAGAAAATGTATGCGTATTTTGCAAAAGCTTGTATGTGAAATTTTGCAGAAGCTTCAAATATTTATGGGACTTTGTTCACGCACTGATGAAGTTACTTGCAGGTATGAGTGTATTGAGAATGACCTACTGGGTCCTCTCCAGCTTGGAATTCACAATATAGCGCCCTACAAGTCAAAGGGCATTGAGAGGGCATCAGAGCTTTCTTCTTGTTGGAGTACCAAACCCAATAATACTGATAAATATCCACCATCGGATTTTGTCACTAGTGGTAAGATGGATTTTACTGTCTTTTGCAACGATATTTGTAAATTTCCTTTGCATATTTGACCATCATATTTGTTACTCTCTTGGCAATTGGCATATCACTGCTTGCGTATCTGTATTCTTACCAAGATACAAATTTAACTTTTTGCTCATTCTGTGTTATTTGAGCTTTTTTCTTAGACCTTCTGTTTTGAAATTTATTTGACTTTTTGATATACTTGCAATCTTATACTGATTAATTGTATCATCCATGATCCATCATACTTTGGCTTGAGTGAGGGCCTGTAAAGAGTGAAGCCAAGAATTTAATATAGTTACTAACCATGTGGGGAGTTAGGTCTCACTTGTTTGAAGTCAGCTTTCACTTGTTTTCTTTTGGTTCAATCTGATGTCATTTTCCGTTAGATGAAACCTGTTAATCTCCCTCATCACTGTTAGATGATGTCGGAGGTTTTATATTCTAGGAGATGTGTTTTTGTCTTCCAGTCATTTTCTCAACCTTTACTTCTTGTGAGAAAAAAATTTAACTCTATTCATTCTTAGTTTTAAACTTTGTTATGTATATCTTTGTCATCCTTTATTGGAAATGGGTTTTGATTACAGTTTTGTGGGATTGACAATGTTGCAGCCTGCCTGATGTATGGAAAGGGCGTTGTAACTGGTAGTTTGCTTAATTGACATGTTATATGGTGGCCAATCTAGGGTTAAAAAGTTTGGAAGGCTACTTTGAACCCATTCAGTACTTGAACGTGGAGCTTCTGTTTGAGTTTTAATGCGAAAGCTGTATAATTTTCAAAGGGAGCTCTCAAATTTTTGAGGCATTTTGGCATATAAAAAATGGTCGGTCTTATTCAAACAAAAAAGAAAGCAAAGGAAAAGGGCCAATCAGCTGAATTTGAGGCATATGTAATGCCAGTGATCAGCCACCATCTTATTTTGGCCCCCAATCCTGTTTTCTTTTTAAACTCTGTTAGTTGGAATTACTTTGCTAATAATCTTTTTATAGTAGGATTGAACACTTTCAATAGATTCTCTGATGTTGTGCCTGATGCTTTTGATGCTTTCTCTTGTGTACTGCCTTGTTTTTATTAATCATCTTCTGAGCAATGTCGCTATTGCTTCTCTTGGTTTAAGGTCATTCTCGTGGCTGACATGTCCAGAATACATTACGTTGCATTTTGGCATGCCCCTGGCTGTCTCAACTCTCAAGAATAATATTCTTGGTATAGTAGGTTATTGCTAACCCAAAATACACTGGAGACTTCCCCATTCAGCAATTGGAGATACTTTTTCCCTCGTATACGTAAGATACTTTTTTTCGCATTGACATTCTGATATGTAAGTATTATGTAGTACCTTATCTGTTTTCATAATATTCCACTTGGGGTAGTGGTTTCTGAAGTAGTAGTACTAGCAGCCAATAAAACCAGTGCATGAATGTGAAAGCACTAATTTGTATCTCAGTGTTGCATCCAACACCTTAATTTCATGACTCTTAAAAGGGTGTAGTTTTGAAAACTTCTTCGATAGAAATGACATCAATGTGCCTGTCGTTGGGCGTTGGAGTTTGGGGCCATCGTAATTTCTTTGGAAAATGATTATTTATCACATCCCTTTCCTTAAGATAGAGGACATCTTAGGCTATTATCTGACAAGTTTTGACCTGTTGTGATTCAGGGTCTTCAGCCTTAGGCAGTTCAGATAATAATGAATGCTCTTCTCGGAAACGTTCAAGAAAGGAGGGAGTTGCTAGCAGTTTTTTTGATTTAAATTTGCCAGCAGAGGTTATCAACCAGAACTGATTGCTGAAACAGTGGAAATACGCATGTACAGTTCTAACCGAAGACCTGCTTTTTCTCTTGGAAGAGTTGGTACCTAATGAATTAGGCACTCAAAGTGCTTTCATTTTTACATGTCTATCCTCTTTTGTCCCATTCCCATAATCTCTCATATTGCTACTATGTTGGAATCTAATTTTTCGTAATTCCATGATCTCTCTAGCTTCCAATATCTGTTTGATGTACATAAACTTTTTGGGGCTTATATTTGTACATCCTTTACTTGAGGGTGGACAACATTTAGTACATCCTTCCACGATATAATTTTATGTGGAGAGTTTTTTGGTTCGGATAATTTGTAGATTTTATTAATACAATTTGGTTACTGTTTAATTTGATGTTATCTTAGCAGGGTTGGCACTTCTTTGTTCTGTTCCGGTGTTCCCTTATAAAACCCATCCATTACAAGCGGAGACTGCAACAGCCTTCTCATATAATGTGTCGTCCGACTTAAATTTCTATAAAATGCCTTGTTTTGTTTGAAGTTCATTTTTGAGTTTGTTGATGTTTGGATCTGCTATTGGAGAAATATGGCTTGGTTCACTTATCATCTCTTTTAGCTAGTCATTGGCTTAGAATTAGCGGTCATTAGCATATATATATATATATATATTTGTGTGTGTGTGTTTGTGTTTTACAATTCTGATGAAGAGAAGACTCCTTTTCTGCTATGAGTTTTTGCCCTGTCTTTGCTATTTTGTAATGCTGGGTTTTCTGTAAGATCCAAGTAAAGAAATTTTAGGCACCTTGAAAGTTGAAACAGATGTGCCTTTTCTGTCTTTTGTTATTGGAGGAGGTTTTGTCTTTGGAAAGATAGACTTTCATGTGTCTCTTCTTGGGTTTCTACTCTTCTGGTCAAGTGAGAACTAGTTTTTTATCTTATCAATCTCGATGTAGAGAGATTCGGTTCCTCTTCGATTGTAGAAACTTCACTCACATTGGGTTGTGAATTCAATGTTCATTGGTTTCATATGCACCATTTGTTTCTTATTTTTGTAATAGTAGGTAGCAGCAGGCTCTGTATCCAAGTTTGTTTGATTTGACTTTTGTGAAGAAGATGATCAACATCTTTTTTGCACTAATTCAAATGGACTTTGGAGCGTGTAAAACTTCTGTAGCTATTTTGTGTATCCTCGTGATGAATCTCTCTAAGACTAAATTGCATGGATTAGGGGTGCACATAATCCACCTGTGACTTGATCCAATCTTGATAATCCGATCCACCTAAACCAACCCTTACCTGCACAGATGAGGGTTGAATAAGGATTATGTAATGTGCAACCCGATCTTATATAGATCGGATATAAGTTATGGTGAGACCCAAATCATGGACTATTAAGGTTCCGAGTTTGATTTCCATTAGACGTAATACTTTTGTGGTCACGTGATGGGTTTTGGTAAATTGTTGTTAAGGGGGAAATTTCTGTACGCACAGGTCTGACGACTCTACTTTAGACTTATATCTGATGTTCAAAGAACAAACTTTTATGGCGTGGTTCTCGGTTAAAAAAGTATGGAATTTTTGTTTGTTTTGGTTGAAGAAAAATAGTTAATGCCAGTCAGGTTATTTATTGAACAAACTACAAGGATGTCTGTCAGTTTTGCTCTTGAAAAATTGATGGCTGACTTGCTCGAGAACAAGATTGTTTTGTTGTTTGTTTATGATCCAATCTTATTTTAAGAGACATTGGTGTGTATACATTGGTGTATACGAGAAAAAATAAATAAATTATGATTGTTTGAATCACTGAACTTTGTGCATGTGGTCATGGATCTTGCTAGTTGACCCATCATACAAAAACAAAGTAGAAACTTCTTGAGATACCAAATATATATATATACATACATACATATACATATATATATATATATATATGTATATATATATAATCAGGTAAGATATACAACCATAGGCATCTACTTCTAGTTTTGTAAGTACATTAGGGATATTATAATTTACATCTCTTTCTTTTTTGTCTTGATAAGAACTTGTCCAAAAGACAATCCATCCAATCTTCTTCTTGTTTTTTCTTTAATAACCGAGTCAACACTATACACTATAAAAGTTTATCCTTTGTACATTTGATATAGGCATAAACTTTGACCGATAGGTCCACATGTATAGAAATTTCTCACCTGTCGCTTGCCCTTTGAACGTCCGAGATGGTTCTAAACTCGAGTCTTCAAAACCGTGCGCACAAAAGTTTCTCACCTATCGATATGATAAGTTGGGTCAAAACCCAACATATGAGCACAAGAGTATTGCTTTTAATGAGATTCAAACTCATGATCTTCCAAGTCCACACGATTTGACTTTAGAAAAATTTCCTAGTAAACAACTATCCAAGTGATGTGATTTACCCCTGAATCCCTTGTCCTTTATGGTAAAACTCAGGAGCAACAATGTAACTGTTGGGTCTAAATTAACCTTACTAGCAAGTGTACTAGTCGGCGACTACAGCACAATGATAAGCAAGGGTCGAATCCACAGGGACGGTGTTATGTTTAATCCAAATGTATATTTGTATGTATATATGGACAATGCAATCAAAAGTAAAATTCAACTCAAGATTGTTTGGTTTGGTAATTCAACTAAAACAAGCAAAGAGCAAAGTGTTTTTGGTATTTTCTTAGAATTAGGATGCAACTAATGCAAATGAGATGATTTAACAAATATGAGATGAACACCAAGGCTTTGGAATCCCCCTTGGGAAATGACTTGCAATGACACAAATTCACACACATATTTGCTAATTCGGGCATAACGAATCCGTACCTAAGTCGGTTTTAGCGCACTTAAGCCAAGTCTCCCTAAAATCGATTACTAGCCATCTTATTGGTCTAGGTCGGATATTCCTAAATACATTCTAGCCATCTTATTGGTCTAAACATGCATAGGAATTCATGGAGTTCTATGGAGATTAGAATTCATACAAATTGTCACCTAATTAAAGGGAGACACATTCATAATCAAGTGTTTCAAGAAGCATAATCTACTTGACATATTATTGTCTAAGCAAATTCTCCAAACAATTTCATCCAAAAACCTAAAGTGTTGGCCAAACACCACAAGCATGAAGAAATTGCAATCAAACATAGAAACACAAGATTTATACCCAAATCAACTCATATATATGTAAATCAAGTCATAAACAAAGTCATCAAACCCAAGGCTTCATCCTAGCCTTGGCAAAGAGGTTTAGTTACACATAATGAGAGAAAAACACAAAGAGAGAAGAGAGTGGCATGAATAAACCCCAAATATTGAGATAATCCAAGTTGGGTTGAAGAATTCCTCCTCCAAGCTCCAAGAATCACCTTCCCCCTCTGGTTTCGCTCTCCAGAAAATCTGTTCGAAGTCTAAAAGTTCCCGCAGCTCGGACAAATCGCGACTTAAAACAACCCAGAAAATTGCTTTTTGCGCCTAGGCGCGTTGTTTTCACGCCTAGGCGCACCACGCCTAGGCACACGCCTAGGCGCACGCCTAGGCGCAATCCTAGGCGTGCACAACTTCAAATTCAAGTCCAACTCTCTGGCTGGGCGTGCAGGAGTGATCCTGGGCGTGCACAATTTGTGCGCCTAGGCGCGCCACGCCTAGGCGCACGCCTAGGCGCGTTACCCCTAGGCACATGATTCAAATGCCCATAACTTCTTCATATGACCTCCGATTTGTATGATTTTAGATTCTACGGAAAGCTTGAGCTGTCTAGTTTCCAATGCCTTTTGTTGCGCTCGATTCCAATAACGTGACAGAAAGTTATGACTATTTGAACACACGAAGGTCGGTGGACATTTTCTTCAATTCAGCCCTTTTTCCGTCGCTTTTCATCCAAACCGCAATCAACCTATCAAAATACAAATCAACACATAAATACACTCATTATTTATCAAAAGAAAGCTTAAGAGGGGGATATTTCTACCAAAAACAATAGGTATTATCATACCTATCAAACACCCCATGATGCATCCCATAACCAAAGTCCCAGCCCAATCACGCAGGCTGTGGCCAAGGCCCAGGCCCAACCCCCAGTCCGGGGTTTTGGCCCGAAAACCTTGGTTATGGGGTGAAGGCAGGCCTTGCGCATATTAAGCACTTCACCATCCCCTATCTACCCGATGTGGGATAAGAGAACCTGCAGCCTCACTGCATCAATTCCCTCCCTCCTAACAGGACACGTGTCCCACGTGTGGCGTCTCACCACCCCGCAGACCCACGTGCACCCACACCGTCAGACTTATCTCGGGTTAGGCTTCGATACCAAATTGATGCATCCCATAACC
Source organism: Tripterygium wilfordii (assembly GCF_013401445.1). Lineage (NCBI taxonomy): Eukaryota > Viridiplantae > Streptophyta > Magnoliopsida > Celastrales > Celastraceae > Tripterygium > Tripterygium wilfordii. The sequence goes on from NC_052233.1 coordinate 1,134,464, forward strand.
AAAGTCCCAGCCCAATCACGCAGGCTGTGGCCAAGGCCCAGGCCCAACCCCCAGACCGGGGTTTGGCCCGAAAACCTTGGTTATGGGGTGAAGGCAGGCCTCGCGCATATTAAGCACTTCACCATCCCCTATCTACCCGATGTGGGATAAGAGAACCTGCAGCCTCACTGCATCAATTCCCTCCCTCCTAACAGGACACGTGTCCCACGTGTGGCGTCTCACCACCCCGCAGACCCACGTGCACCCACACCGTCAGACGTATCTCGGGTTAGGCTTCGATACCAAATTGATGCATCCCATAACCAAAGTCCCAGCCCAATCACACAGGCTGTGGCCAAGGCCCAGGCCCAACCCCCAGTCCGGGGTTTTGGCCCGAAAACCTTGGTTATGGGGTGAAGGCAGGCCTCGCGCATATTAAGCACTTCACCATCCCCTATCTACCCGATGTGGGATAAGAGAACCTGCAGCCTCACTGCATCAATTCCCTCCCTCCTAACAGGACACGTGTCCCACGTGTGGCGTCTCACCACCCCGCAGACCCACGTGCACCCACACCGTCAGACTTATCTCGGGTTAGGCTTCGATACCAAATTGATGCATCCCATAACCAAAGTCCCAGCCCAATCACGCAGGCTGTGGCCAAGGCCCAGGCCCAACCCCCAGTCCGGGGTTTTGGCCCGAAAACCTTGGTTATGGGGTGAAGGCAGGCCTCGCGCATATTAAGCACTATTGATGCAAGCAGAGTAGGGGTCTTCAACAGCACAAAGAAATTGGTCCAACTAACAGCTGATATATATATATGTGGATAACAATTCCAAAGGAATTACAAAACAGATAACTCAAATACAACCAAGAACTGAGACTCTCTCTCAGGAAGATGAGATTCACTCTCATGAAAGATAGGTCGAGAATCACTCTCAGAAGGAAAGCTAAACAGTAATAAAGAGAACGAAAATTCAAGCATCATCCAAAGTGCCCTATTACCAGTCTTCAGGTTGCATATATTGCTATTAGCTTGGACTGGGCTTGGCTTCTAGAGAAGCTTCATGGGCTTCTGACTTGGACCCATAGCAACTCCTATTCCAACTCCCATCTGCATCATTCCCTCCCTCCCAATTGAATTCGACTCCGTCGAATTTGGACTGCAAACTCCGCCGGGGTCCCATTGTAGTGTTCCAGGAATGAGAAACTGTAGAGATAGAGGAAACATACCCATAATGCCATCAAACTCACTATCAAGAACTTCACATACAAGTTTCACGCCATGATGGCCAATAATCTTGATAGGTACCTCCGATTGACTCAGCATTGTTGGGAAAATGTCATTTGCAGTGATCCTCTCATACACTTTAGGAAAAGCCTCAAACTTAAAGAATGAAGCCCACAAGTGAGCGCTACTGATCAACAGTCTCGGATTCCTAACATAAAGAGTAACAACAACGCAAGCCCTTCCACTTGGGCTTCCTATTTGCACCCTTCCCACCACCCTTGAAACATTCGTCTCCGGTGATTGATAGTCAAGATATTCACTAAGCCATACTTCGATCGGACAAATGCAAGGCCTCAACAGAACACCACCACCCAAATCAAAAAGGAATGTGTTTACAGCCGCGACTTGTTTCACCAGATTATGAGAAGCACCAACTTGAACTTGATTCACCCATTTGGGTTTTAAAACAGAGCTATGTTTCTCTCCCAGAAGGCAGACTTGAGTTCTATGATGATGCACCACCTTGCCTCCACTGTACACACAACGCCTCACTTGTGCAAACCCCAAGTACCTTTTTGGTGAAGCAACAACCATAAACATATTTGTTGTAATAGCCTCACTCCCCTCAAGAAAAGTATTAACACTTTCCATTTCCCGGAAGTACATATCAAATTCAAGAATGAATTCTTCACAGCTACAAGGTAACACCAACGCACCACATTTATCAATTCTTTCAAACAAACCAACCATATGAGTGGTCCCTAGAGAAACCACAAGGAAAGTATGACCACTAACATAGCCACCAAAATATGCTTCCAGAGTTGCAAGCCTTCCACTTTTGCCTTCAAAAAGATAGTTGGACCATGGACTCACGTCCAGGACATGTAAATTCTCATAATTTGCAAGGTATGGGATTAGTTCCCCACATGTGTAATATTCATAAGTCCAAACGTTGCCTCCTGGCTCCCATTGATAGGATATCATTTCATCCAAGATGTGAAGTAGACCAACGAAACATAGATCAAACAAAGCCAAATTGACTAACAGATGGGTACCATGCATACTCATGCCATACTCAATCATACAAGGATCTTCATGCCTTATGAAAACGGCTAAAATAAGGAGTGGGTTTAGCATGTTCTCAGAGTTCAAGTCATCTCCAGAAACAACAAAGTTCCAAAGAACTAGGACTTGATAAAACACAGAGCCGGAAGTAAAGAAAACACATGGATGCAAGGCTAACTTGTCTTTCCTAAGATCACATGCAGTCCACTTCTTAATACCACTTGTAAGCAATGCTATTTTGCCTGGAGCAGGACCCACAATGCTATTACAAGCAGCTGCCAAAGATATTGGCTTAGCCGGCACAGACAAGTTAGTAATCCCAGAAGTACTTGACTCAACATAAGTAGATATCCCATTACTTTGCAACTTAAGATCACAACTTAAGTCAACAAATCCGTCACAAATAGTATTTACACCAGCAAGGATTCTTTTCTTAGGTTCCCTAGAAAGAGGATATATCACCCACAAAAAGTTGTTAAGAGAATGGCAGAGTACCGTACTGGTGCTTTGATGAATGTTTTTGCTATTGGTGACTGTAGCTTCTGTCCAAAGCAAAGCAAAAATTACACCAATCTTGTCAAGAAATAATGCGACCGCCTCCCCTATCTTCTTAGTCACAGTAACATCAACTTCATCCCCAATCTCTTCAAAGCACAAATCATAAGAGAATGTGAAAGTCCCACTATAGGCGAAGTTTACGAATTTTCCCACAAGCAGCAATGTCATGGTAATTAATTCTCCACCAAATAGAAAATGAAAATAAGTGTCAGATTGCAGAACCTCAACCCCCAATTCACCTAAATTTACTTCCTTCCCAACAGTACGGCTACCAAGAAACTGTGTTAAGTCCTTTGTCCTAAAAACTTGAAAACCTTTTGAAGAGGCAACTTCACAAACTATTAGCACTAGAACACCCTCTAGAAATTGGTTCGTAGCGTGACAGTTCTTTCGTCGAGAAATACTTTCTGCAACATTTTCCATGGCAGTTAAAAATTCTGAAATTGGCATTATCAAGTGCAGACCTTCAACATGTATACTCATGAATTGCAGCCAACGTTTGGGGATATCGCATTTTGCTTGTGTACCAGGATCAAAAGTAGGGGGTAAGAATCCTCTTTGACCCTCATATTGCACATAATACATAAAGGAAATTGTACAAGGTTTCATACCCAGTTGAGGCCATTCGTCGAAAACCCTGTGTGCACTTGGTAGCAACTCAAAAGGTAACTTAAAACATTCAAACTTTTTACCGTGATCTATTGTTAGAGTGGTACCTCGAGTGTATGCAGCTTCCAAACGGTCCTTCTCACCATCAACAAAAGGTGTACTAAACCCCTCATTTGGAGAAGAAAGCTCATCCTCAACGCTGCCCCCTTTTAGTTGAGTGGAGGACTCCACCGCAAAATCTTCATGGAGCAATGGACCTTGAACACCAGAGGCAGAAGGAAAAGTATGCTCCCATAAAATGTCGACTTTTTCGGACAACAGGTCCAGTCGTCGGACCAGGGCTTCAAGGCGCTGCTCAATGTGCAAGTTGTTTGCGTCATATGACCAGCTGCGGCGTGTGGTACTCATGGCAAGCACACGCTAATGCTTCGATACCAAAATTGATGCATCCCATAACCAAAGTCCCAGCCCAATCACGCAGGCTGTGGCCAAGGCCCAGGCCCAACCCCCAGTCCGGGGTTTTGGCCCGAAAACCTTGGTTATGGGGTGAAGGCAGACCTCGCGCATATTAAGCACTTCACCATCCCCTATCTACCCGATGTGAGATAAGAGAACCTGCAGCCTCACTGCATCACCCCAACACATGTTCCAAATCAATCACAAATTTAATTCTCAGGAAGGGATTTCAGCCGAAGACAAATTATAAATTGGTGTATTGTTTGCATGTATTATATATGTGATGCATTGTCCACATCACACTAACCCAGGGGGAAAAAAAAAAAGGCAATAAGCTTTACAACTAATTTTTTGACCCCAGAAAAGGGGCTTTACATGGTTGTTGTATTCTGGATTTGATCACAGAGACATAAAATTAGACAAATTTAAAGGCTCAAAAGACAAGTCATTTCATCTCACACATGCCTTGACCCTCTCCTTTAATTTCAGCCCCTTTTTGAGGTTGCCTTTAGGCTTTAACATCTCCTTTAAAATGCTGCCATGCACCTTTTTGTTGTTTAATGGACCATCACCACTTATGGTTTTCATTCATCTTGAATGTTGGTTGAGAGCAGCTAGGACTCTTTTTGTTCCGTTGCATGACTAGGAGATATAAAGGCAAGAGGCACATATAACAAAGTTATATGTGTACAAGTTAAGCTCCCCTTTCACATATAACAAAGTTATTTTATGTACACTATCTATGACAAAAAATTATTTGTACCCCATCAATGAGAAGTATTATTAAATATAGAGGGTTTCTCATATGTAGAGGTCTGTAAATATTATTGCTTACGAATATGAATCTCGTTTTTTCACTGAAATCACGAGCTACTACTTTAATACAAGATCGGACTCACTGTTTTCAGCCCATTTTTATCGCCGTTGGATGCGGAAGTCTATATACGGAGGTTCGTATGTGAGAATTTGACAATAAATACATATATGTTTGTATGATATATGCTTTTACAAGTTCAAACATATGTAAAACAACTTCTTTACATTGCTTTGGTAAAGATGGGATCCCTATAGTGACTAGTGAGTTAGAATTTGGATTTTGGCTGGGTAAATTTTTGATTTCGATTCCCATTGGGAGTAATAACTTCATGACCAGTGGTCGCGCGTTGGGTTTTGGTCCAATTTACCCTATCGTCAGTCGCAGGAAACTTCTGTATTTGCAGACCTGACGGATTGGGTTTAGATTCATATTAGATAATCAAAGGGCAAACTTGTATGGTAAATCTTCCCGGATAAATTCATTCCAACTAGTTTGACCAATCCCCATTTGGTCACGATACCAAACCCTAAAATGGGTCCCATTCTTTTGTAATTAATATATGATAATAATATTCATATCACCATGATTTCATGACATAAAATGAGAACTATATTAGTAAACAGTATTTAGATTCTAGAGTCCAAGCCACATGAACTCTTGCCATATATGACATTTAATCAGTAATCGCCTCTTTGTTTCTTGTCCATTTGTTCCTGGACCTTATTAAGCAGCATATCACCTTCAATCAATCAAAACCCCACGAACAGATTTGCTTCTTTTCATGCAATGCAAAAAAGCCCGCCATTGCCAAAAAAGCTTCAAACGTGGTATTGCTTTCTAGGACAAGAGACTAGTCAAAAAAACTGTCCAAACCTTTTCAAAGCACTATCTATTTCTATATACATACACCTAGTTATGTTTCACTTATACATAACCAATGCTTGTTGCATCACTGTCATGTCAGTTCATATCAGTAAGGAGATTTGGGGTCTGGTGGTTCTGGGTTTTGCATTTTGAATTAGATATAGCTAAGAACAAACCCATTTGATTGGGGCTCTAAATTGTTGGATTATTGGTTCAGATTTTCAGAAACCCAAAAACCCCATTTGTGCGAGTGGTCTCTATAATCAGAGTTTATTCTGTTTACAATTAATGTTTTTGGATGTTTCTGTCATGTTCTGTTTTTTTCATTCTTGGCCCTTTATTCATGAACTTGTCAGTATCTGATGGTAGTATTTGCTGCATTTAATTCTGCTTCAGTAATTTTTCAACTGTGGGGACTGAAACCAATTTTGGTTCTTCTTCGCAGAAAGCGCGGCTAGTTTGAAACAATACAAGTTTGTGGGAGTAAAAGCATCAGGAAACTAGCATTCTGAGAGGTAGCACTATAACTTTTATTCCTGGTTTCTCTTACCTTTTCTTTTACCAATAACCATGGATGTCAACTAAGTTTTCGATTGTGATTGCTTGTGTATGTGTTCAGCTGTAACAGTTCTTACCTAAACAAAACATCAACTCTTTTAAGCAGCTTTGTGTGTTAACGTTCGCCCGCCAACTGTTAGATGATATGCCTCTTTGGCTTTCTAACTAGAGGTTGTGAAAGTTTTCTTTAGAAATCTGGGGTGGATTTTGCTGAAAGAAAATTTCTAGCTTTGCATAATGCAGGAAGGCTATTAAGTGAGAAGTTTCAAGCCACTTGAACCAAGTTTGCTTTATTTGATGCGTTGAGAGAGAGCAAATCCTTTATTATGATAATGTACATTGAGTTCACATATTGTCGTCACTGAGTTTACATTGCAGTGGTAAAAATAACCAAATAGCATAAGTTGTCCCGATGATTCAGAAACCCCTTTTTGCTGGATTCCGAGGGGACCTTCCTTGTGGCAAAAATTTGTAAACATTTCATGTAATCTATTATGCATGAGTGTGTCTTTCTTCTATTAACTCTTGAGCATCATGCGCAAAACTTCTCATCAACAAACTCTCCCTTCGTGTTGTGTCCCCTGTATTGTATTTCTCTAATCATCTGTGCCATATGATAACACTTAGCAACCATGGTAGTTATAGGCTGGAATGATTTCTCATGTTTAGTGTTCAACATTTTCCTGCTCATTTACAATTATGGCATCTAAGATCAACATTTTTTACTGTAAACTTGTTTCACTAAGGAAATGGGACAGTTGAAGCACTGTGTTGAAGCCAAGAAGAGGCAACTTCCTAACCTAGAAGCTCAAAATTCACTAAAGCAAGAGGTATAAAGTTCACCTTTTTCAGAGCATGTATTATCTACAAACTTTTACAGGTTTGGGATACTTGTAGGCATTGGAACTTTGTTTATTGATGTTTCTATCTAAAATTGTTACGTTCTCAATGACCTTGTTCTTGTGTTTTTTTTTTGTTCTTAGCATCCTCCATCCAAAACAGTGAGTGCTGGTATAAAATCAACAGAAATTACAGCATAAATTTAAGGAAATGGGAATGTTAAATAATGAGGGTCTTTGATTCTAAAATAAACCAAGCTTGGCTTTGTATCTGGTTAATAATATAGACACTGGCTTATTGAAGTGTTTGACGCAATCATTCTGGAATATCACAAGCAGAGGACGAAAACTGGTCAAACACAAAAGACGATCTTCATAAATGGTTAGGATTTGGGATGCATCAACTCTGTTTACCATTTCTTTCTTTGCTCTCTTCTGCAGATTGAACATCTTCAAGAACTATTGTGGGACCAATTTACGGAACGGTGTGCTCTGGAAAAGGCATTAAGTCATAAGCCTTTTTCCTATGAAACTATGTCTGATACATCAATCCCCAAGGTATTATTATTAATTGGAATAACTTAATACCATGCTTATGTTCTGCAAAAGAGTGTTGCTCAATATGCATTTTGCATTGATCACTACTAACTTCCTTCTTTCTCGTTAATTTTTCTATACAGAAGAATAACTACTGTGCTACTTTCATGGAAAACATACAGGATATGTCTCCATTGGCACTGCATTGTTAAATACTTCATTTTGATGGATTACATTGCATTAAAATTAAAGCATGTTATATATATATATATATGTCTTATGCTAGCCATTTAGTATTTCTTTTACTTGACTCTCAGCCTGCCAAGGATCTGATGAAAGAAGTGGCACTACTTGAGCTTGAAATCGTGTATTTGGAAAGATATCTTCTCTCTATGTATAGGAAAAAAATTTATCAAGAAGTATCTCCTATGTCAACTATGGATGAGACGTTGAAATCCAATTCAAGCATGCACAAAGGAAAATTTCCAGAAGTTCCTGGACCCAACATCACATCAACGAAAGACAATACAGTTCTTCATTCGAGTCATCTTATCTCACCTCGAAAATCTGTTGAAAATCGATCTGAGGACCTTAGTGACAAGTGGGTAAATCATGGACTGATAGATTCTATTGTTCACCGCAGCCACTCCTCACTGTCTCACCGTTCAACTAGAATTTCTCCTCCAATGAAATCTCTAGTTAATGCTGTAGATTCATACCATTCTCTACCTCTGTCAATGCTGGAGGTAACTAACTATAATGGAAGTTTGTACTAGTTGTTGTCTCAACAAATGTTTCTTTAATTAGTGGCATGCTTGACGTCCATATAATTTAGGGAATGCTCTTTATGCAGAAAGCTCAGAGCAGTAATCCTGATCATATTGGGACCTGTACATGCAATCATGGTCTAGAAACTCCGAATGATCTTTCGAAGGAGATAATCAAGTGCATCTCTTCTATATACTGTGAACTTACGGACCCGCCTTTGATCAATCTCGATTATTCCTCCTCTCCTATTTCATACTCATCTTCAGTGAATGGATCTCCAGCACAAGGCCAGGGTAACACGCGGAGTCCACAATCCAGGAAGTTTTCATCCTTCAATTCAAAATTTGATAACCCTTTCCACATTAGAGAGTCCAATGAGTTCAATGGACCTTATTGCATGATGGCAAAGGTAGAACAGATTTGTAGAGACAGTCAGAAGTTGAGAGATATTGAACATAAGCTGCAAAAGTTTAGGTGCGTCTTTTCACCGGTTCGAGTGTTTTGTTCTTGCTCATCATGCTGTTGTCTGTTTTATATTTCTTTCATGCAAATATTCAATGTAATATGACCAACTATTTAATTTCAGGTCGCTCGTTTATCAGTTGGAACAAGTTGATCCTAGAAAGTTGAAGCATGAGGAGAAGCTAGCCTTTTGGATTAATGTGCACAATGCACTAGTGATGCATGTAAAATTCTACAGCAAAATAGATAATTATCATGGAGATTCTATTCTGTATTTTCTTTCTGTCGTTTCCTTTCGCAGCCTTACTTTCTGAAACCATTTTTGTTTTCGCTGTCTTGCAGGCATTTTTAGTTTATGGAATTCCCCAAAGTAGTACAAAAAGAATGTCGATCCTACTCAAGGTGAGCGCAGTTTTTTCCTCTCAACTTCAAAGAAGAAAATGTTCTGTAGTTTATAAATCATAACCTGGTGCATGCTTCAGGCTGCATACAATGTAGGAGGTCATGACATTAGCGTAGACATGATACAGACTTCTATTCTCGGGTGCCGATTGCCTCGTCCAGGACAAGTAAGAGATGAATTTTCGTCTATCTTATCATTTGGTCTCAGATTGAGGCAATTGGCCTTACCAGATATTGATGTTTATGTGCTTAACTTCAAGAACTCTCTTATCTAATAATTTTTCACATCCTTTTAGTGGCTGAGAGTTCTATTTTCTTCAAAAATGAAATTCAAGATTGAAGATGGCAAGAGGGCCTATGCACTTGACCATCCTGAACCGCGCTTGTGTTTCGCTCTTTGCTCAGGAAGCTACTCTGATCCTGCGGTATGCCTATGCGGTTAATATTTACATGTTTTTCATGTAATTCTGATGCAAAACATAACGCAATGTTTTATCACTGGTTTCTTTCATTCGTTTCTATCTGTATAATTTTTAAGGTTCGTGTATACACGTCGAAGAGGGTTTTTGAGGAGCTGGAAACTGCAAAAGAAGAGTACATTCAATCAAGTTTCAATCTACACAAGGAAAAGAAAATTCTTTTACCGAAGATTGTTGAGGCTTTTGCAAAGGATTCAGACCTGTGCCTAGCTGGTTTGGTGGAGATGGTTGAGCATTTTATGCCTGATTTTTGGAGGAAGAACATTAGGCAGTGTCAGCATAAGAAGCTGATGAAGAACATTGAATGGATCCCTCACAACTTCGCGTTCCGTTACTTACTCTCAAAGGAACTACTCCGATGATTCCCCTCCTTCTCAAATGCGAAAAGAGTCTCCACGCTTGGAGTAGAAAATAAATGATCTTGTTGCAGGAATTAGTAGTTGGATTTGCAGACATTCTCATATAGTTTCTGGCGCGTGCCGGCATGACAGCTTAGAATGACAGATGAATCACAACTGATGGTGATGCTGATATTGAGATATCAACTCAAGCATTAACAAGTCTGATTTGTTGTCATTCTTTACTATCATGTGAACCTTATTCTAGTATAAGAGAGAAGCATGTGTAAGCTAGCTTGATAGAAATGTTATTTCTGCTTTTAATGTGGAAAACTTTGCAATGCAAAGTCTCTGTTAGTTTTTTACTTTGGAACCTTTGGCCTGATACAATTATACAAAGAACAAAAATTGTTGCAGATTAACAAAGATTTCCAAGCATTAGATACTTTGACCTTATACATAAACCACTCATAGTTGGTCAAACTTCAAAGAAACACAATAAAATGGGTCCGTTTGATAGTGGATTGGTACCTGCCAAATGCATCGAATTGAGGCGAAAGTGGCCGCATTGGCATGATTACCATTTTGCAGTAACCCATCTCACCATTTCGCGGTAGTAAAAGAAGTAGCTTTCTCACCTCTATAGGTCAAAATACTAACATACTCCCCATTAATTCTATGCCCAACATAACTTGTGTGTTGTGTCCAGATTTGGGGATTTCAGGTCTTTGTCTTAGCCTCTTAAGTCACATGACATAGATTTCATATGTGACATATTCGGACCGTTATGTTAGACGAGCTTAGCAATAAGTCCGAAATAGGTCCGAGTTTGATCTCTTTGTCATATGAGCTGAGCTCGGGCCGGCCTAAAGAGGGCTGCCCGCGAGCCACTCGCAGATGGCCCAGACCATTTCCACCCCTACTTATTTCCGGAGTTGGCCATTTCAGTTCTCTGTCTTAGGTCACGTGACAGTAGATTTCGCACGTGACACAATATTTAACTTCAAAAATTGAAACAAAGAAAATATTTTAAAAAAATAATACTAAAAAACCTGATTTGAGAGCTTGTCGTGTCTGCTGGAGGGTGAGGACCAGAGTCGCTCGTAGTATCCTAGTCCTCTGTTCAGAAACAAACACTGGAACACCCAATAAATATCCCCAAATCAAATCAAACCCACATACAGCTTTTACATTGTTGATGTAAGATAAACAAATACGAGAAGAAGAGGAAGCAGAGAGAGGAATGGAAGAAGAGAGAATTGGGGTAGTGCTGGCAAAGGCAGTAGAGCTCAGATTGAAGATCAGCAATTGCATCCACAAAGCCACCACTCCATGTAAACAGAAAACACAAGGAGGAGAAAATGCGGAAGAAGAAGGAGATAAAGAAGACAGCTTTCATGTAAATGGAGACAAAAACCCCTTTCAAAACCCTGAAACTGAAGAAGACGATGAAGAAACGGAGAGGCTTTTGAATATCGGAGACGCTCTTGAGTCCCTCGAGAACCAGCTCTCCAGTTTGCAGGTTTTTGTTCTAAACCCATTTTTCAGTTACATAGTAGGGTTTATATTCCGAAAACCCAGACCTGTTACATTTCTGTTAGATTTTTTTCTTTCAATAATGCCATAACCCTAGGTTGTTTGATTTGTCTCACTTAATAACATCCGTTGTTTTTGTATAAGTGAGCAACCAAATGAGGTTAGGAGGTATTCTGTGTTTCATTTGGAATTGAACTAAATAGAATTAGGGCATTGATTAGCGTTGTTGAGGAATATGATAATCATTGATTTGGATTTTCTTCTCCTTCTTTGTTTTGCTATTGTATAAATATTATGTTGTGAAGTATGCATCATGTGGTCATAGTGAGATACACCGTAAGCCTGTAATTGATTTGTCCTTTTCCATGGTTACAGTATGTAACTATGTATAAATATTTTGTTTGATTAACTGGTTCTATCGGATTATGCCTGATGAGAAAGACTGACTTTGGTGATTTAGAATTTCAAGTTTGACACTTTTAACAGTTTTAAGGCTACAGTGCATTGGTATTCACCTTTGTTGTGATTATTGCTTATAAGTAAGAACAAGCATCCGAACTAAAATTCAAATAACAGACGTGCACTTTTGCATGCTCACAGAATCAGTCTTGAATGTGTAAGACCGAATCAAATGGTTTCTAGAACCAAATGAATGGGAGGGAGGGAGGGAGAGGTTAGCCACCAGATATGCATACCCACATATTTTTGTGGTTGTGTGCTATCATATGAAAAGTGCACGCAGCACACTTTTTCATATGTTGGGAGGCCTCCATCTTTGTGTCCTGTATTGTCTTTGACTACTGGTATATATACCATCTCATGCAGGCTATCTTTGCATAAAATTCATTGCTTACATACGATTCCTTCACAGATTAAGAATTAAGATCCTTATAAACTAGAATTTGTCCCAGTATGTGTAACTGTGTAAGCTTCATGTGGATAATATGTCACTTCAAAATTTATCAAAACAGAAAATGTCATAAAACTTGCTTACGGCGATTGATATTTGATGATATCTTGGAATATTGGCTTACTCAGATAAATAGACCGTTCTTTTACCTACCTATGAGCAGGAGGTGATTGTTTTTGTTGAATGGTGTGCTGTGTGTGTGTGCATTGTTTGACAGCACTGCCGCTTCTTGCATGAATGTAGCACAAGTGTTTTGCTTGGATGTGCTGCAGCATCTAACATTCCAGCTTGTGTGTACTCAAACATATGAGCACCTTCTAGTGTTTTCTTGATTGGATTTATTTATTTTTTATGCATATGGGAACTGTTGGCTTTCTATGTGAAGAATTTAGTGATTGATAGCACCAGGAAGACTTGGTAGATGATCATTCATGTAGTGCAAACTTAATTTATCATTACTTTTATGTACAACTGTATATATTAAATGTTGTAAGTAATCAAAATAGTACGTAATCAAGCTTAGTGTTTTGCTGTGTAACAAGCACAAGGAACATGTTCACAGACACTAGCATTTCTAAGAGTGTGTCTGGCAGTCTTTATGACTCTCTTTTGTGTTTCCAGGCCTTGCAACATCAACAACATTATGAAAGAGAAGTTGCCCTTTCTGAGATCGAGAATAGCCGCAGGATGTTATTGGATAAGCTCAAGGAATACAAAGGGGAAGGCTTGGAAGTGCTACGGGAGGCGTCAGAATTTGCTGGTGAAACAGTGAAGCATGACAATGATCTATTGCTTCCTCCCTACCCAAGTCGCCCTCCACATTCCCTGATTACAGACAATGGCTATGTATCTCACTTTGCTTCTTCGCAGAAGTCTGTACATAATGGGATAATCAACCAAGACCCATTAAATGAAGTACAGGGGAATGGAAGCGAGCCAATACTGAAGAGAAAAGAGCAGTCAGGTAAAGGCTTGGTGCATTTGATCAGTGCAGCTACCAAGACAGTACTTACTCTTGTTGGTGTGGTATCTGTGTTAAGCTTGTCTGGTTTTGGACCTAATTTTGGGAAAAGAGGCATCCCGTTTAAGGTTCCGTGCTTGTTTCAGCACCCAGGAACTGAAGAAAACAGAGAAGTCATCCGATGTCCACCTGGGAAAGTCTTGTTAATGGAAGATGGGGAAGCTCGATGTGTTGTACGGGAAAGGATTGCAGTTCCTTTGGAATCAATGGTTGGGAAACCAGATGTAAATTATGGGTGCGGTTAGGTTGGTTTTCCTTCTCATTTTGTGTAGGATTCTGTCGTCTTTTAATGGTGTTTGAGGTTTTTCCGTTCAACGATAAATTAGTGTACACTATATACCTCTAATTTTGTTTGGCTGCTGTGCTCTGCGTTAATAATCTTTTCAACTCATGTTCAATAATTCAGATTCAAAGTTGTTAATACATTTGTTTTCTACTCGTGTTCAATAATTTCTCAACTCAGTCATGGGTGAGAGGCCGAGTTGAGAAATTTAAAAATCTGGTGATTAATTTGAAACGAGTTGTATCTTTTGGTGATGAAAAGAAGTATTTGCTTGTTTCTTAATATAAATGAAAGCAGATGTGAATTTGATGCAGCCAAGCTCGAGCAGCACGACTATAACCAAGGATGAATTCGATGTCCACAATTTAAGGTGACATCATTCATAAAAAGCTACCCCACTTCCATCCATTTCAGTCTTCAACGAGACTATCTACACAGTACACACACATAGATATATATATATATATATTCTGAAAACCATGTAGAGAATTCTACAGGCAGCCCCTAGTTTTAGGACATGTAAAATGGCTGCTGTCTGCTGGTAGTCATCAATGGACCAACTGGTGTGGTTCTCCAGAGCTCTGAAAAGGTATTCTAATCATTTTTGGACACTAGGCCTCACGTACACACTATATATATATTTCTAGGCAGATTAATTTCTCATAGACACAAATAAGAGTAGCTAATTGATGATGGCCATGAACACCATGGAAAGCATAGTTTTTACAGAGGAACAAGAGGCACTGGTGGTCAAGTCATGGAATACAATGAAGAAGAATTCTGCTGAATTGGGTCTCAAGTTCTTCCTCAAGTAATCATTACTTATACATATATACATACATACATACATACATACATACCTCTCTTAATAATGGGTTTATACATATATGTTGCAGGATATTTGAGATTGCACCTTCAGCACAGAAGCTGTTCTCATTCCTGAGAGACTCAAATGTTCCTCTAGAGAAGAACTCAAAGCTCAAGTCTCATGCCATGTCTGTCTTTGTCATGGTAAGCACATTTTATTTTATTTTATTTTATTTTTCTTAAATCCAAAAAAAAGGACTGCCTACTCAGCAAATTCGGTACACGTCAGCAAAAAAAAAGACATTTAAAGTACTTTTAACCAGACAAGGGGCTACAATTCCATCACAATTATGTTAAATCATGTCCCTAATCAGTCATTTCCAAAAAAAATCATGATTTTTTTTGTCCTTAATTAGTGATTGTGTGTTTTGTGTTATTTTGAACTTGCAGACATGTGAGTCAGCAGTGCAGCTAAGGAAATCTGGGAAAGTGACTGTGAGAGAGTCAAGCTTGAAAAAGCTTGGAGCTGTCCACTTCAAATATGGTGTAGTTGATGAACATTATGAGGTCCAATTTCATCATTTCCCTTCTTCTTTTTTCCCATAAAATATACCTAAATATTAAGGACAAATAATTAAAGACCATATCTATAAAATAATTGCAATTAAATTAATTAATTAATTACAGGTGACCAAGTTTGCACTCTTGGAAACAATAAAGGAAGCAGTGCCAGCAGAAATGTGGAGTTTGGAAATGAAGAATGCTTGGGGACAAGCTTATGATCATCTGGTTGCAGCCATCAAGACTGAAATGAAACCCTCTTCTTCTTAATTAATTAATCACAATCCTTGTCATTGATAAAACTATAAAAGGAATGATTGTCTCATTCTTGTAGTATGTTCTTAACTTCTTATCATCTCTCAAACCATTACAAATGTGTTTTTCTTACCATAAAAATGTCTATTGTTTGTGTACGAGGACCCGTTGTGTGTACTAAATAAACTTGTGGATCCATGCAATAATACGTAAATTATGTGTGTCAAGCAAGTACATGGAAATTCAATGTTCAAAGCTCAATAGGAATCGAATTCACAACTTCCAACCAATTGTCAATCGAGTCACCTCTCATTAACGAAGATAATGTACTATTAGAGCAAACCCTGCACTGTTTACTGGGCCTAGTGGCTGGTGATCTACTGCTCTGTTAGTAGCAATTGTGGGCTGGGCTCCCAACAAATTTGAGCTCCTTCTGGGCCCATTGCTCACCTACTTGGGCCAAACTCATACGGGCCGCACTCACAAAGCTTTACCAGGCTGCTTTTTTTTAACTCCCAGTTATTCTACGTATTCTACTGAATCCAGAGGGTATTCTATGCTCTGTACAACGCCGGATGGTTTCTCAAGTCGGACTGACATCTGCCTCGTCGTCGATCATGGAACCGAAAAATCTAATTTCTGCCAAGTTTCTTCCATGAGAACGTCGTGCCGGTGCTGCCTCCAACTCGTCTCCCCGCTGGTTACTACCCTGATCGCGTCCCATTCACCATCATCGACACTTGCTTCCAGGTATATGGTTATGTTAGGGCATATAAATTCAGGCATATGTAGGTATGCATAAGTTTCTTTGGACATGTGGTGTTGTATTAGGAATGTACTTGAATATTGCGAAGACGTTGAATATCCTTAGACATTGGAATTGAAATATTGAATGATTTAACACTTGGAACGATCCATTATTGCAATTCAATGTTGATTAAGGTGGTTGTTTATTTTTAGTCATTCATTTTGACTGTTGATTGCGCTGGCGTTTTATTTAATTTTGTAGTTTGGACTGGTAGCTTTTAAGCGATTGTTTGTATGCCTGGCAAATAGTTTTTATGTTAATCAGTGTTTTGTTTTTTGCTTTCTGCGTGGAGGATGGGATATGATTTTATGAAGACTCAAGGACTCAAGGATAGGAGATGTCATAGTGTCACTTACTCACTTATGCATGTGATCAACCAATGATATCTGTAGATTGAATAGCTTTTTGCTCCCTGATTCTGGTTTTCTTCTAAGATTGGCTGTTTTTCTTTTATTTATTATGTCACAAATGAATAGGTAAAAGACATCAGTTATTGTGGTTGGTTGCAAGCTAGATTTAACAGACGATCAAAATCGACAGAAAAGTGTGGAGCAGGTCTTGGCACCGATCATGCAACAGTTCGGGGAGATTGAGACTTGTATAGAGTGTTCCGCATCTAAGCTGATTCAGGTTTTATGCAATGCGCCAACTTTGGACTATTCAGTTTGATATCGCAAGCAGCCATAACCTTTTTCTTTATTCCCGTCCTTTTTTGCTGCAACAGATGTCCACACTTTTCCTGTCCAACCAGAAAATACAAATTAACTATAGAAGGATGAAAGTTTTTTGTTTTGAAGACTTCAGGCTACAAAAAAGGGAAACAAAATAAAGCATTGCAAACAAATATATTTGTAGCTAACCACTTAACCATACTAGAGTGTATATTTGCATTTCATGTCAATTCCTATTACAAGCCTTTCTCGGACCATTATACTCGGACTGCTGGGGAACATTATGCAACAAATATCATTGGCCAGCTTGGGGTGTGAAATACTGTTTTTTTTTTTTTCCTCTATCTAATTCACTGATAATCATAGAAAGAGCATACTTAGCAGATGGCTTTGAGATATCTGAACATCAGAATTATTTAATTGCATTCTGATGTTTAGAGTTATGTATTCATTTCTATCTTGATTGAGGTATTGCGGAATTTCAGTTTGATCATCTTTGTGATTTAACTGTCCCTGCAGGGGGCTAAGAAGATCCTAATCTAGCGAGAAATACCCGAAGATGGCACAAAGACGTTTCTGTCTAGCAAGAAAGCTTTAGCAGCCTGTGATGTGGCTCTATTTGTGTATGACAGGTAAGTTTTATTGTTGTGCATATTTGAAAGCTCGTAGACATTTACGTGCTTTTTAATAACTTATCATACTTTATTTAGTTGAATTGATGCTTGCGCTGCTGCTGCATACCAAGATGACTTATTCAGGATGCTGTAGATTTTATACCCCAATCAATGCAACCCCTTGCAATCTATTTATGAGCCTGCATGCATTGTACGCTACTATGCAGTAACTTTCCCCCCTACTATTTAGTGTCTAAAATCTCAGAATAGGTCTTTCCTTGAGAGGCTGCTAATTAATTGGCATTGGTTTTGTGTGTGTTTTTGCTAGTAATCTTTCTACTTAGTATTGTGATAAATCATATCACAATTTCCAGTTCAGATGAGCATTCATAGTAAAGATCAGAAGAATTGATTTTGGAGGTAGCTAGGCAAGGAGAAAAAACGTGGAGCATGCCGTCTCTTCTTATTGCAGCTAAGGACGACCTGGATCCATATCCGGTGGCAGACTGGCAGTACTAGATTTCAATAAAGATATTTAATTTTGTTGGATACTTGTCTTTGCCTAACAATTACTTGATATATATGCATGGTTTCTTGACTTTTCCCCACGTGTGTAATCTTACTTATCATTTTTAGCATTGATTTCACTCTTCCTTCTACGTTTGTTAAAGGTTTGAATGGAGATCCCTATTCTTTTTTTTTTTTGGATAAGTTGGAGATCCCTATTCGTATTAACATAAAATCAAGAGATCTGAGTAATGCTATAGTCAACAATTGTTTATGCCGCTGAGATCCTCATTCGAACATTCCTGAAATGAAACTGGAAGAAAACACAGGCACTACTGGCAGCTTTTAGTCACTCTCTCATGTTTAGTTCAGGATTCAGGTGGGTTAATTATTTCCTCATCTCTCTTTAAACATCCTTCCCTGGGGTCTTTCTTTTTCCATTGCATACTTATAGATATGTGCATACATATGGTTTACAATAAATTCTCTTTTGAATTGACAGTTGGGGCTGCTGTTGGTGGACTGGCAGCTTATCGTGCCTATGCTACGAAGAAGAATGCTTCAAATTAGGTATTATGATTTGGCTGTTTCTCTCCCACTGTTATTTTGTTGCCTCTGAAACTTCCATTAAATGGTTGGTTTTACTTGTCTTTACCTGATTCCATTTTTTTGCGACCATGACTATGAGAAGGCTGAGCTTTGGATAAAATTGAACATTATAAGGCCATGGGCCCTTCATAGCTTCAACCTTAAGTGACCCATCGCCCACATCATAAATGATAAATCTCATAATCCCTTTAGATACTTACATTGCATTACATCAAGACATTGAGATCAAAGAGCCAATAACCCCTGCAATAAGAGTGGTTGGATCACCCAGCACAGCTGATATACAAAACTGCACAGCCAAACCAGCCATCTCACAACACTTTTGAACCTTCCCTTTGCTCTTATGGTGATGGGTTTGGAATGTATTTTTCAAGCTTGGAATCCTTGTCTGCAACTTCCTGTTACTACCAATACTACCACCACTCTTTCCTCGTCCAAGATAGTCGTACCAATTCTCCACCAACATGTCCTTGACACAAGCAACATGTAAGTTGTACTTCTTACATGATGACCTATAACTCCAACTCCTCCCTTTTCTCCCACATCGGTGACAAGAAGCGCTAACCTTCCTATACAAATACAATTTCACTTCACCATCATCAAGCACAGTTGGTAGTTTTGCACAACAAGGGTGGAGATCAAACCCACAAGACTTGCAGTGATATACAAACCCCGTCACATCCCGCTCGCACGCGTTGCAGTAACGCGCCACCTCTCCTGGCGGCCTGGACATGAATTGGAAGTTACATTTTGTGTAGAAAGGGTGAGTGATTGAAGAAGAAGGTATTGCACAATGGACATGGAGATCAAAATCACATATGTTGCACTTGTAATGTGACCCAATACCTGCTTCTTTGCACCCATCACACTTGAATGGAACTTCTGAGTACTCAAATCTTAGCTTGTGAATTGGGTGGCTGAAGTGGGATATCTCACTATATTTCATATTGGCTTAGCTTTTGTGTGGATCTCTAATGACTTGAACTAGCTGGGGATTTATAGGCGAATCGATGTTAACTTATATAAGCAACAAAAATGTTAGAAGTGTGGAGAATTGGGTAAGGCTTATTTCTAATTAGGGTTGATATTTATCCTTTTTTTTGGCTTGTTATTGAAGCTAAGTAGGAATTATATGCTTTTTGGAGATGGTGGTAATAATGGAGGGAAATTAGTGTGCAATGAGAATCTTTATGGTTAAATAGAGAAGGGAAAGGAAAGACATTAGGCATATTATTGGGTCATGTCCATGCAAGCAAGAATATATGCGAATTTTAATCACTTTTTGATATTCTAATATAATAATGTTGGAATAATGGGTTCATTTCATAAGTTTAACTTAGCATAAATGTCTCAATTATTCTTATCTCATTAAATCCATATCTTTTGACTAATTGAGAGATTATTAATTTGTTAATTAGGTGATGGAATAGAGAAGGGATCGTAAAGAATAATATACATTACTATACGTACTAACTTTATGCACTTGTTTTCCAATCATAGATGTAGCGGGTCTCATAACAAGTATATGTGGTCTCCACTTTTGTTATTCTTTATTACAATCGTTGGATTTCAAGTGCGTATGGTTTGTGCGCATGTGAGAATTCTTCTATATATAGGTATGAATATGTTTAACACAGGCAAAGCATATATCCAAATCAGAGAATTAACCCAAAGTAATATACTTGATTCCATTTAAAATTGGTAGCCTACTAATTGGTGGACTCGTTAATTAAATTTTTATACAATAGAAAACGTTATTTGGGTATAAAGAATTAGATTGAGGTTGCTTTAATTTATGTTAATTTATTGGTTTATCTAGCAAGCAGGGCATATATTACAAGAGAACAAATTCCCATATATACCTAGGAATGAAATTTTCTTTTTTCTTTTTTCTTCTTCTCATCATCATCTATAAAAGCTTTATTATGCATTGATCCAAGCCACATAGGATTGGTACGTATTCTATGATTCGTGTGCAATGTGACACACACTAAATTGCATCAAAATTTGATGGTCGTGATCAAATTTCTTGATTGCACGTCATATGCAGCTTATTCCATCACGGATTAAGTTACCATTTTGTGTTACTTGAAAGTGTGGCAAAATATGTAGTTGATCACGCATGTCCATAATGGTTAGTGTGTATATATATATATAGAAGAATTCTCCTATGAGATCCTAAAGTGAGGTCTTAATATGAGGTCCTAACTTTTAGGATTCAAAATATTTTTTTTAAAAAAAAATTTGAAAAAAATAAATTTGTATTTTGATTGATCATACGAACCCAACGATATATTTTTTTGTTCTAAACAAAAATCAAATACAACCTGAAATGTAAATAAAATTACTTTTGTTTTATATTCAATAATACATAATTATCATGCACTTTTCATATTGAATTTAATTTTTGTTGTAAACAAAAAAAATATCGTTAGGTTCATAAGACCAATCAAAATATAAATTTATTATATATATATATACACACACGACTATATCTGATGTGAAATTCATGAAAATGTTGGATTGTGATAGAATCTTATACCTTTCCAATCAGCACTCAAAATAGTACTGAGTGTAGTACTATACACAGCAAGAATATCAGACGCAATCAATCCACAAGTAGTTGGTGCAACTGTGCAAGTGAAGTGATGTGTTGTAATTGTCTTGTAGCATTAAACTATTGCAGGAATGGAACTTGTTGAATATATTCTTTATTTCATTTTGCAACGTCCATCACATGAATTCACTCTTGTAGCTCAAGCATGTCAATTAGAGATTGGTGTTGTAGGTTGTGTGTGGGAGATAGACAATGAAATCCATCTTTGAAGCCATTGCGTCAAAAGTTTGTAGAATATTATTTGATGCGGCAAAGTTTTAAACCACAACACCTTTGTAGAATTAGCTAGTAATTGAACAAACTCTTAAAGCTAGGGCATTCATTGATAAGTAAGCGACAAGCAAGTTTGTTAAAATTCTCTCGAGTCAAACAGTATGGACTTGGGAGGTTCTCGATTCAATTTCCATTGGGAACAATATTCTTGTGGTCACGCGTTGAGCTTTACCCTGTTTTCCTATGAGAAATTTATGTGTTCGCGGGCATGACAATTGAGTTTAGATTCATATCAGATGTCCAAAGACAAAATTATATGGTGGTGTTCTCAGTTATCAAACAAAAAAGAGTTTGTTAAAATTTGCTCCTAATCTAGGTTATAAGAGTTGAGTTAATGATAATAATAATATTAATAAAGCTTTAACGGAGCATTTTTTGAAACTAAATATTTTTTTTAAAAAAAAAAAAATTATACTTAGTTCCTAAATATTTTTTTTAAAAAAACTTATAATTAGTTCCAATTCCTTAAAGATAATTGATATTTAATGTGTATTATTGTTTGTACCAAAATGACCTCTAGTAAACTTGATGAAACGTGGAAGCATGGCCCATCAATGGTAACTTTCATCCAATCGTTAGGTGACACGTGGAGGGGCAAGGAGACTATGGTTTACCATTTTTCATTTTGCAAGGATTGTGATTTTATTTAAGTTGAAATTTAGGATTATGTTGTTAGAAGTCAGGATGCTTGAAGGGGTTTTGCTCGAAATAGCTAGAACTAAAGGATTCATTGACAAAATCATTTTCTTCTATTTAAATACGGTTTGTTATTGAGAGGGTGAGATTTTAGCTGGATTAGCTCAAGCAAGTTCAGAAGATTACGAAGTTTGATGCCCTCACGCTCCTAAATTGTCTCAGACACATTCTCAACTATTGCACGACGACTAAAGTCTAGAATTTACTTCCTCCTACACTTTGAGGGTCAAGCCACCTTCCCATGTTCATAAACTAGGAAGTAGTCAAAAATGACAACCGTTAACCTCTTTCCACCAATAAGAAGTATGAAACATGTATTTCAGAGCAAGTTCAGAAGATTACGAAGTTTGATGCCCTCACACTCCTAAATTGTCTCAAAGACATTCTCAACTATTGCACGACGACTAAAGTCCAGAATTTACTTCCTCCTACACTTTGAGGGTCAAGCCACCTTCTCATGTTCATAAACTAGGAAGTAGTAAAAAATGACAACCGTTAGCCTCTTTCCACCAATAAGAAGTATGAAACATGTATTTCAGGACAATACAACGAGCTACGAGTTCATAGTGCTCCAATAGCCTTCATAAAGAAGAACCACAATCTGGATTCACCACGATCATCCACACGACTTGAAGATGTTGTGGTTATAGGGGAATTTGGTTCAGTAACCAAAGCAGCAAACAAACAGTTTCCCTACAACAAGAAGTGTCAAGATCATGCGCAATGAACATAAGATGATGACCACCATGAACAACAAGAAAACTATAAAGAGAAAAAGAAGCAAGATTTGCAGGCACCTCACGTCAAACACATACCCTGCGTCTCTAAACTTTATCCTTTAGATTAACATGACTCCAATCAACTAATTTTTAGCCTAGTTATTTCATTTTCAAGCCTCTATGGTTGTAGCCTCCGCAGCTATTATATTGATTCAGCTTGTAAAGCACGTTATTTCCTACATTCCAAAATGTATTCCCAATGAAAACCTTAACGCATTATAGCGATGTGTTATTTTCATAATGTCTAATAGAAGCACTCTCATTTCAGTGTTTGTCTTCTATCTCCTATTTTTTCTACTTGACACTAAATAAATTTTAAATCCTTTTCAGGAAGGAACTCTTGAACAAACAATTTTGTGTTTCCAAGTTACACATAACTTGTTTGGTGATATGTCAGCTTGATGCGCAAATTCCATTTCAGAATTCTTTTGACTGACAACAAATTCTAACACACTCTGAAATACACATCACCACATCACAGACTAAAAAACTCCCATCCCCATGAGGCAGAATAGGCAGATCTCCGATCCAACGCTGCAGAGCGCCAACCATTGTATAACAATACGAACAAATTATTTCTCAAATTAAATTGGATCACATGCCAAACAGGCCCTAAAACAATCTTTGTCTGCCCTCACGTCTTATCTTTTAGCGCACGCAGCGTGCAGAAATCCAAAATCTAAATCCAATACACGATGGCTTCAATGTCAATTCTGATCCTCACTCGCATCCTTCTGAACTGGAAAAATCCCGAACCCATCTTCCCCCTCCCGCTACTCCTCGTTTTCTCCACCACTCGACTCACTTGTCTCGACGTCGTTTCACTTCTTTCTCACCACCACCCCAAGTCCCGTTGGAAATCAAACCCTTCCATTTCTCCCAAATTGCCCTCCATCTAAAATCCAACCCCCACCTTGCCTTCCAATTTTCATTCTTCACTCAAAGTAAGTCGCTCTGCAACCACAATCTCCTCTCATTCTCCACCATCATTCGCATCCTATCAAGGGCATGTCTCAAGACTCAGGCTCAGTCTCTCATCCGGGATGCCAACATCCACCCATCCCAATTGGATTCCGGCCCATTAAAGTATTCCAGAGAAGTCAAACACAAAGAAATAACTAACCAGAAACCAGAAAAAGCAGCAGAAGCAACGAAAATTCACCCAATATTGATACCATGCCTGGCAGAGTTAATTGCGTCTCATGCTTTTGGTTATCAAAGGAAGTATCATATTATGTTGAACAGTATATACATGTGAAATTGACTGCAGAAAGGATACATGTCCAATATCTCATTCCGGTGATTCATAAATTTGTGCAGTCTTACTACTAACCAGGCTTCAACATAACCACCAAGTCTAGCCACAAACACAAGTCTTTACATAAAGAAAGGGTACATGACCAATGGTGGCAAGTTACTGATGCATCAGACAAGTGGAGAAATCTGATAGTTGATCAAGAACAATGATGGTTGTAATCAACCAACTGGTATAGACACAAACTTCTCAGCAGAAGCATGACTTAAATGTGTCAACAATATCAGTTTGCCACAGTAGCAGCGCAAGCACTCAGCAACCATTTATGAGGTCTTAGGGACTGCCCTATTTAGATAATGAAAGATTACTAACCAACCTTCTTAAATCTTAACAGGCAGGCAGTGATTATATTTTCTGTAGAGATGCTTTATGTTATGTGTAGTCAAAGATGCTTCTGCTATGTCTCTGGTTTAGACAATTTTGTACATGGTCGAATTTCTATGAATGACTTTCAAACATCGACCCTCATGGACCAAACTGATCAAATACAGAATTTTCAGTAATCAGGCAGAAGAAGTAGCAAAAAGATTAGAGACAGTGTAGATAAATGAACCCGGTGTAGAAAAAGATCAATAAGAGAGCCAGAGATAAAAAAGAGTAGATTTTCACATGCTACCTTTTATAAAATCAGAAGTACCTTCAATGTATAACCTCAGTAGCATTATACCAAAGCACTTCAAAACGTCTGAGATTAACTAGAACTTAAGGACATAATGAACCAAATGGGTACCATCTTTTCGGGGCAACATAAAATAGGAAGTAAGATATAGCAGCTCAGACACGCTAATTATCCTAACTTGAAGCCTCTCTTCATGAGTCCACTGCAACAGAAGGCAAGAAATATGAATAAATACACAGGCAACAGCCAATAGTTCGATAAAGCACCACGTCATAAGATAAAGCATTTAGTGCATTATATTTAAAAGTGTTTCTTCCAATTTTGATGTATCAATCATGATGCCTCAGAGTCAAAGTCTTAACTCTTGAATTGTGGAAAACCCTTAAAAAGGGTTTGAAGTTGGAGCAATGGTGATAAAGGAATGACTTAAAAACGACAACAATAGGAATTTCCATAAAACAAGTGAGCCGAAGACTGTTTTTCACTTCTAAAGAGCAGTATGCAGAGATCACATCTGTTTTCTTTTGGTGAAACAAACTATGACATTGTTAGCTGTTTTGCATTGACAGAAGTAGTCTCACATGAACTTAAGACCTTCAAGGGACCCTATGATGTAATCTGAATCCTGAACATGAGGAGAACAACACAAGGCACTAATGCCTACTCTCCCATCATGACCAATATGAGAATTACAGGAATATTGATTAAACTCAACTGATTACAAGCAGTTCCATGATTATGTTAAAGAGTACTCATAAAAATACTGGCAAAGAGGTGTAAAAAACAAATTAATGCGACAATGTACAAACAAAGAGACCGTCTGAAAGCATATAACCTAATTTGGTGGCATAATATCATGATTATGAGTATGACGTATGATAACAAAAACCAAGAGAAAATATAATCATTGGAAATTGAACTATTGATAAATTACTGATTGCCCACTCAAAGTTCAAACCATATGCCTGATCTTCAGCCATGTAATAATAAAAATATGTGCCTACCTCAAAACAAAGAAATATTACTAGATTAAAAAATTCAAATAATCTACAAACAGCTACTTCGAAAGGTTACCGCAGAGGGCCCTGCTCTTATTTGACAAGCTACAAAGAAAAATGTGCAACTTCATATGGCAATAAACAAAACCACCAAGAAGAGACCAAAAGTTCATCAGCAACCCATAACTGATTCATGATTCGCATGACAGGACACTAAAAAACATCACCTTCAGGATAATGAACAGAATGGGGACATGACCAATATTTTAACAGACCAAACTTATGTGGCAGAAAAGTTCAACAAAACAGTGAATTGGTAGGAAGCACCGACTCGGATGCAGGGACATGGGATGCGGATGCGGGTGCGGGGACGCAGGGATTCACAGAATCTCAAACAATCCAGGATTCGAGTGCTGGGGGGACTCAGCAAATAAAAAAATTCATATATATTTTATATACATATTCTAGTAGTTGTGGATTAACTAATAAAATATGTGAATAAAGTAAGACAAGAATGGGCTTAATGAAACAAATAGATATTTACATGATATAAGCCCAATAACATAAAAGAATAAAGTCCAACGCAAAGCCCAATCCTTCAAGAAGAAGACCCAAGCTCACATTAGGGCTAGACAAAGGAAGTCACTGGAAGAGAAGGAAAACACGAAGGCTTCTTCCTTGCACGAACCAGAGATGAGGAATCTTCAGAGATGGGAGAAGAATGGGGTGGATGGGGACATTCTCAAAGTCAGAGAAGAGAAGAGAAGAGGACGCTCAAACCTGAGATGATTGTGACCAGAGGCAAAGGTCGATCCAGAGAAGTCGAAGCAGACAAGGAGATCAAGAGGTCGAACCAAAGAAGGAGAAGTCACCAAGACGAGGAGAAGTCCTACTGTTCCGACGCGACTACAAAAAAGGAGAAGTCGCGACGAAGAAGGGGAAGTCACGACGAATTAAGTGAAAATACCGAGTCAGTCCGCGTCTTACCCGAGTCCAAGGTGCGTCTCTGCAAGTCCAACTGTTGAGACGCAGTCAACGCGTGTCTCAACCGCATTTTGGCGCGTCACACGCGCAGGCGAACTAAGTGCGTAGGGGACGCGGACTCGATTTTGCCGAGTCAATGCTTCCTAGGTGAATTGTATTTCGCTTTTACCGAAGATAATCCTAGTAAACACCGTCAATAGTTTTCTTCTCCATCCAGCCTAGCCTTTATTTCATTCACAATGTCACAGATTGGACGATGTTGGTCCCAACTAAGCGTAACGCAATCAGATTATCTGTTCCTTATTGTTGTACATTAGTCTTCTTCCACCCTTCATAATAAGTTTCTTCAATTTTTTGGATTTATTTTTGAGGCTGCAATAGCCTCTCGAATTATACTATTCATAGATCTGAAGTTTCTATGACATTCTAAATCGTAACCTTGGATAAATTGGCAAGCATTGAAACTATCTCAACAATATATCTATAGAGGGCAGGGCACCCTAAATGCATCCTTCAATGACTCTGCCATAACAACTAACAAAAAACATTCACAGACTTCCGTCGAAACAATGATGCTTCTACTCTCCAAAAGTGATGATTCACCACGAAAATAACCAACATGCCTCCAACTAAACAAAGAATCACGTGCACGAGAAAATGATGATGTACAGAGTAGATACATAGTTGCAAATATACACGACAATGGAAAGGGAAAAACCAAAACTCGCATCATAACTTGCACTTGGAAACACACATTCCTTGAAAAACCTCAAGTTCAAGCAACGAAGATTATCCAGTAAAAAACACAAATTAGAAAGATCAAACTCTACGGCTCAATTATAGACTGCATAGAAAAAAAACAAGGTAATTAAATTTGTAGTTAAAATATACCTGACGAGGAGAAAGAGAAGTGGATCTAAAACTCAAGCTTGAGCTCCTCGGGGGTATCAGAGAGGTAGTGAAGGACGTAAGGGGTAACACGGATGACGGCGACGCAGACCCCGAACATGGTAAGATGGACTTTTAGCTGCTTCAAGGCCGCTGCCTTGTCTGGTTTCTTCATGAACATCCCCGGAAACATGATTAATCGATCTCTTCTTACTCCGTCACTCTTGCGAATTCTACAAGGGAATGAGAGCTAAAACCCTAGGTTTGTTTCCTGCGCTGTGCGTGGTTATGGTGCTCGGGTTTTAAGAGTTAATAGCAAAGAAATCATGGGCCGATTCGATTGGGCCCAAGGCCCAACATGACAGCATTAGTAAAAGCCCACTTCAAACCCAGCGAGCGAACGAACAAACTTAATAAAGACAGTTTTTGTAGTGGTGGCAAAACTCTATCCGGGTCAAATGATTGAATTCGTCCAGTCCGAATTAAATTAAGTTTTGACACAAATTATATATCCGAAATTTGGGTCTAAACAAAATAATTTTATCAGGTTTAAAACTGGATCCGGGTCCAAACACATCGGCTTACTTGTCTAGACCCTAATCCGGATTAATTTATTATTCTATTTATTTGTTCGGATTTAAACAAATCTAGGTTTGGTCAATTAAGTACTTTCGAAATCCAATCCAAATTAAGATACAGACATATAAATATTTCGTAAACATATGATGTTATCTGACCCGGAACCGATTTGTTGCCACTTGCCACCCCAAGGCTTCTGTATGAGGCCAATCTGATGTGACACGTGGTAGAACGACAATAAATCTCATTAAAGCGCCTGCATTTTAGAAGAAAAAAACAACCAACCAAGCAAGACAACCCCCACACACAATCCACTTTAAAATTATTGATTATAACCCAAACATCTCAATTCTGCTGACTCCCTTGTTCTTTATATTCTTCTAATTACAGTTTTTTTTCCTCTTTAAAGAACCCCAAATGTGGTTGGGAATGTAATTAAGAGGATGATCTAATGCCAAATGGGTTCACAAGTTACACATAAAGTCTTAGAAGATCAACCAATATGAAGATGGGTTTAACAACCATAGACCTTATTTTGTTGATAAAATCATAGTAATGTGTGTTAATTGACAGCACATTCAACCCAACTGTCCATCTACCATCATAAATAATTTTTTTATTTATTTAAAAAAAAACCCATTTTTTTCTTCACAAATTCTTTCTTATACAGACATGAAAGTAAGAAACCTATTTAATGCAGCTCAACAAACTCTTGCTGCCCTCACAACAAGTATTTAATTTGAGCAGCACCCACAAGCCTGCATTCAATTTCCTCATCGATCCAGGACTTCTCTAGCTCTAGCCGGCACTCATCAATCAGAGATTCTTGAGGAAGATTAGAAAAAAGTGGTGGCAATGTCGCTAAAAAATACTAGCAGTTTATACAGTGTGAAGGTGGAAGAGTCGAGGGCGGCAAGCGATGGAAAACCATCGGCAGGGCCTGTGTATAGGGGGATTTATTCGAAGGATGGTTTGCTTGAGGTGCCAGAGGGAGTGCATTCTCCATGGGACTTCTTCAGGTATGTGAACTTAGTGGTGCTTGTCATTTAACACTACTCTTGTGGGCTTGTTCTTTTTTTTTTTGATTTTTTTGTTAATGGATTGGACAGCATTTTAGCTCCTCTTTGCTTTGAATGTTTCGTTTAAGATTTGCATTTTTCTTTCCAATCCTCATAATGCAATTCAGTCCATTAGCATCATGTGACCACGCTCTAGCCCAACTTACCATGTTTTTAAGTGAAAAACTTTTATGATCGCAAATCTGATGGCCCAAATATAAAGTCATATCGGATTTCTAAAGAAAAAATT
The DNA here is from genome assembly GCF_013401445.1 of Tripterygium wilfordii. NCBI lineage: Eukaryota > Viridiplantae > Streptophyta > Magnoliopsida > Celastrales > Celastraceae > Tripterygium > Tripterygium wilfordii. The sequence goes on from NC_052233.1 coordinate 1,164,064, forward strand.
TCTTTTTTCAAATATCACTAATATACTTTTTATTGGAATCGAACTTTGGGCACATATATGCCTAACTCAATCGATTGTCAATCAAGTATTGGTTCCAAAGGGCAAATTTCTGAATTTAGGCTCATTTCATATGTCTATAATACAAAGTTGTATAATGTCGTTATCGGTCACTAAAATAAATTTTTAAAAAATTAATATTTTAATTTGGGAAAATAATTATGCAATTTTTAGTCCATTGTTACATTGGAAACAAATTTTTAAAACTAAGGGTGCTTTTGGTATGGGGGTAAGAATTTGGGGGTATAATTTATTACCCATGTAAATGTTACAAGGGTAATAACAATTATCGAGAATAAGTGTTACCATTGTTTGGTAAAGAAGGGTAAAATTTACCCAAGTATTCATTATTCTTGTTTGTTACGACTATACATTACTGGTGTAATATCATTACCCTTGTTTGTCATTATTGTAATGAACCAAACTAGAAAAAAGTGAGATTATGTGTATTATATATATATATACACATATATACATATATATACATATACACAGACAGTGCATATGTATATATATGTATATATGTGTATATGCATAGGTATATATATGTATATATATACACAGACAATGCATATATATATGTGTGTATATGTATATGTGTGTATATATACACATATATATATATAGACAGACAGTGCATATGTGTGTATGTGTGTCTGTGTATATGTATATATATAAGTTATGGGTTTTTAGAATTTTTTATTTAAAAGAGTAATAGGTTGGAGTAAAACTTCTCATTACTTTTTATTACCCAGGTCCCCCACTAGTAAACTTTATGTGTAAAAAATAAGCTCAATTACTAAAATTTATTATAGGAGTAAAAGTTATACTGACATAACAAACACAAATAAACTTAAAATTTAATTACCCTTGTAACTATTAGACCTTGTACCAAACGCACCATAAAATGTAAAAATTAAAGTTAATTCATATATACAAGCAACTTCGTCGTTTAATTTCAGTTTCTGGGTTGCAGCGATTCTGCAAAAAAAGTTCCCAATGTCCGTATGCTCGGCCGACGTCAAGTCTCCGATTCAAAGGTGCCATTTATGTTTTTTTGATTATATTTGCTCGCGCTTCTTTTAATTTCAATTTTATGAATTTAGTTTTTCACTGGGTAATTACTAGTTGGTGACAAGCTTTCATGGTACAAAAGCTAAAAAGCTTTTGAAGATGAAATACTGACAAAATTCAACTGAATTAGCAGGTGGGTCCTTATGTATGGCTCACATATCAGGAGGTTTATGATGCTGCCGTGCGAATCGGCTCTGCCATTAGGAGCCGTGGTGTTGAACCAGTAAGTATAGAAAATTGTACAAAGTTTACTTTTTTTGTAAGATTGGAAGCAATATGGTCTTGTTTTTCAGTTTCTTTTGTATAATAATGTGAATGATTGACATGGGATTAATGGGATATATGGTGTTCATAGGGAAGCCGTTGCGGAATTTATGGTTCCAATTGCCCCGAATGGATCATTGCAATGCAGGTAAATTGAGTGTGTTTCTACTTGATTTGTTTAATATTCATATGCATGGAAATCAATTGTATGCCAAAGCAGAAGCAAACTCCTGCTTGAATTTGTTGTGAAAATTTTGGTGTGCACTATTTTGCTTGAGCAATCGATAGTTCCTGTTCTTAAGCTTCCCCTGGAAAGCAAGTCAAACCCTTCATCACTCATTGATAATAACTAGGAACATGCTCTCTAATCGGATGCCATCTTTGTGTGCGACAACGGTTTTTACTTGTGAGTAGTAGAACATTTTTGTTGTTGCTTTAGGAAATTAAGATGTAAAGATTGATCGTATTGCAGCCTCTGGATTATGACTTGATATCTGCATTACTCATGTAATAACATATAGCCATATAGGCACCAGTTCCCTGTAATTGGCACTGGTTATACATTTTCAGCGTGAATTGATATCTTGCTTGGTATTTTGCAGGCATGTTGCAGCCAGTCTATGACTTATGTACCTCTATATGATACCCTTGGTATGGTATCTTTTATGTTTTGAGAGTCTGGGTGCTTAGTTTTACTGAATTCGGGTCTCCTTTTGCTAAATTTTCAAATTTCTTATTTTCTTTCCCCACTAATCTAGTATTTCTCACTGGTTGGTGAACTATCGTGATAGAAGTGCAGAGAAAGTTCTATCCACTGGTTGTCTAAGTCTAAATTTTCTTTTGTTTTCATTTTCAGGTGCCAATGCTGTGGAGTTCATCATCAACCATGCTGAAGTTTCAATAGCATTTGTCCAAGAAAATAATATCCCCTCGGTGTGCACCTTTCTTATAAAGAGATAAGCAAAGGATATTTTATTTAGCAACTGGCCTTCATAAACTGACCATTAATTAGGTTGAAATATATAACTATTTCCTTGATTTTGTATGCATTTACAATTTATAATACTGCATGTTAGTCTTACCTTCAGTATCCCGTCTCTTGCATTATGATAGCAAAATGTCAGCCATGCATTTTGTATATCCCGGTTTTGTTTTCAACTTATCACTTCACTGTCTCAGGCTCTCAGCCTCTGAAGTAGATAATGGGCTCCTTTTATATTCTTGTTGTTTCATCTGAAATGCTCACTATTTTATGCAGATTCTGTCTACCCTTCCAAGATGTTCTGCAAATCTAAAAAGTAGGTAAAAAATAGTATTTCCTGTTATAACATATTTAGATTGTGGTGTGGAATATTGAGAGTTGTAACTAAAGTGTTTATGTACTCTGCTCAGCTATTGTCAGCTTTTCGCATGTATCTGAAATGCAAAAGAAGGAAGCTGAAGAATTTGGTGTATCTTGCTTTTCATGGGAGGAATTTTGTCAATTGGTAAACTTTTCATTCGATAAGTTGGTGCAACGAGAGTGATGCAACCTTTTTCTTTCAACACAACAGAAGCTTGCATTATTCGTGCATCTCGGTTTTTGGGCATGGTACCAATTTGGCAATCTCACCCTGTTATTTATTTATCATCAGGGAGTTCTAGATTGTGAGCTACCTACAAAACAGAAGACTGACATTTGCACGATAATGTATACAAGTGGAACAACGGGAGAACCAAAAGGTGTCATTCTTACTAATGGGGCTATTATGGCAGAAGTATTATCTGTGGACCATCTACTCTTTCTTACAGACACAGTGGTCAGTCTTTTTCTGTGCATAATATTACAATACTTTGTCCATGTGAGATCTTATAAATTCTCATTCTCATAACATAAATCGGAATATGAGTTCATGGGCTCTCCATTTTATAGATCCCTGTAAAGTGAACCAATCTAGTAATGAACAGTACTAGGGAGGGAAACCGTATAAAACAAATCATGGAATTCATCATTTCCCCACTTTTTAGACTGCAGCCCAACCTTTATGTAGTTTTTGGGAATATGTTGTGGATTATTATTATTGATGTATAATTTAATTTTTGCTACAGGCTTCTGAAGAAGACTCGTATTTCTCATTCCTTCCATTGGCCCATGTATTTGATCAAATAATGGAGTTATACTGCATGTATAGAGGTTCTTCAATAGGATTTTGGCGAGGCGTAAGATTCTGAATCACTTTTTTCCAATTTCTTTCCTCTCTCTATCTGACTTTCTACCGAGGTTTCTTTTCTTTTCTATAACTACTAGGATGTTCGATACTTGATGGAGGATGTTCTGGAACTAAAGCCAAGTATATTTTGCGGGGTTCCTAGAGTATATGACCGTATATATGCTGGTATGGTAAAAATAAGACACTACATATAAAACAGTTCTTATGCAACAAGTTGTTTGATAACATTTGTGATCTCCGTGTGTTAAGGTATATCTAGTAAAATTTCGTCTGGAGGTGCATTGAAGAACAAGTTGTTCCAATTTGCATATAACTAGTATGTCATACTCTAAATCCCTTCATTTACTTATTTCCTTTTTTGTTTTACTTTCTTTCCTATACCTTCTCCTCTACTACTAATGGAGAAGTCATTTGCAGTAAGTTGGGAAATCTGGAGAAGGGATTTCCACAAGATAAAGCTGCTCCTCTCTTTGACAGGCTTGTCTTTGATAAGGTCAGTAAATTTATTAAATGTACGTAGGGATATTGGTTCTCCATTCTAAAGTATTGACAATGTTGACAGATAAAACAAGCACTAGGGGGACGGATTCGAATCATGTTATCTGGTGCAGCACCTTTGCCTAAACACGTTGAGGAGTTCTTTAGGGTCACCAGCTGCTCCACTTTATCACAGGGATATGGTACTGTATATTGGTTTCTGCTTGAGACATCTTATTGTGATAATAGATATGACCTTTCATTTTCTTGGTAATCTCGATGCAAAGTTCATATTCTTGTCTTCGCATAGATCAAGTTATGTAATTTCAGGAAATTTCATCATTGAAATAGTGCCTTCAATGATTATAGGGGGAGCTATGCATTTTGTTTTACATGCTTGCATTGACTGCTCTTACCTAGTTTTTAATACATAAACTTATTCTAGATATTTGAAGTACATAGCACAAGTTGTAAATTGTTCCAGCTATTCACCTTTGATATTCTTAAAATGGTAGGTCTTACTGAAAGTTGTGGTGGGTGTTTTACATCCATAGCCAATGTACTTTCCATGATGGGAACTGTTGGGATCCCCATCACAACCATTGAAGCAAGACTTGAGTCAGTGCCAGAGATGGGGTATGATGCACTCGGCAGTGTCCCGCGTGGAGAGATTTGCCTGAAGGGGAAAACATTATTCTCTGGATACTACAAGCGAGAAGATCTTACTAAAGAAGTCTTTGTTGATGGGTGGTTTCATACAGGTAAAAACCTCTTCTTCATCAACGAAGAATCTAAATTTGTTGAAATCAAAAGGAAAACTGGTTTAAAGGCTTTGTTTGGATCTCCTATGTGACCACACTCTATGTGCACAGAATGGAATTCTTCATTATGCCTTTGAGAACTGAAAATTATGGAGTAAAAAGGAGTCTTGAGGTTCAAAAAGAAAAAAATCAACTTGTTGGCTAGAGTCTCAGTATTTCAAGTTATTATCAATAAGTTGTTGTTTGGTATAGTAATATTCAGGACATCAATTTGGCAGTTTTGAACATATTGTCCTCAATTATCCTCTGCATATTTGCTAAACTTTCTCAGCTGAAAGAATTTATCTAATGGTCGCAGGTGATATTGGAGAATGGCAACCTGATGGAGCAATGAAAATCATTGACAGGAAGAAGAATATATTTAAGCTGTCTCAAGGCGAGTACATTGCTGTGGAGAACCTTGAAAGCACGTATTCTCGTTGTCCTCTTATCACATCGGTATGTTATCTTGTTGCATATCAATAACAATCAATTGTTAGGAGTAACACCATTTGAAAATAAGTTGCGAGAAATTCGTTTAAAATGGTATAAGTATGTACAACGTTAGAGATACCGGTGCAGCTGTAAAGAGAATCGAGAGATTTGTATAGGAGAGAGTATGAAGCAAAGAGGAAGACCTAAAAAAACATGGTTTGACGTAGTAAGAGAGAATATGGATTCAATAGAAGTTGATGAAAGTATGATCCTGGATAGAAATGTGGCGGGAAATGGATTTCCATTTATTTAAGACTCATTAAGTCAAAGCCAAATTTTTGGGATAAAGGTTTGTTTAATGATTTTTTTTTTTGCGCTTTGCGACTTTGAAGAAAAGCAATGCCTTTATGCTTCAAGTGTGCTTTTCGCACTTGACAACGTTGGAGTTAACCCCGAAAAAATATTTTCTTAATTTTCCCAGAAATAAATGATTCTTGGATTAGATAGATTGTCTACATACCAACTGTCTTACACTTCTCTACACATCCTTAACATCCAAGTTCTCTTTTATTTACCGGTGAACAGATTTGGGTCTATGGTAACAGTTTTGAGTCCTTTCTTGTGGCCGTTGTCGTCCCTGACAAGAAATCTCTTGAGGACTGGGCAGCTAACCAAAGTCTTACTGATGATTTTACTTCACTGTGCAATAACACAAAGGCCAGGAAGTATATTTTGGACGAGCTCAATAGCGTTGGTCGGAAACATCAAGTATGTGGATATTCCCTCTTCTTTCACTTGCATGCCTTTGCTTCTCTCTTCTAACTAGAAAGATAATTTCACAGCTTAGAGGATTTGAGTTGTTAAAAGCTGTTCATTTGGATCCAATTCCCTTTGACATGGAGAGAGATCTGATTACTCCAACATTTAAACTGAAAAGGCCACAGTTGCTTAAATATTACCAGGTTTGCTTAAATATGCTCTCTGGTCATGTAATGGTTCATGAAAGTTCAAATGCCTTGGCTTTTGTTTTGACAGACCATCTAATGCCATTTTACAGGACTGCATTGATAAACTCTATAATGAAGCAAAGGGATCAAAGGCGTAAGAGCAGCTGTTCTCTCTTCGAACCTAGATCTCGATACCACAATTTACTCAAAACCTTCGTTTCATTTTGTTGTTACGCGAGAACTGTAATGGCAAAATATTATTACCTAAGTAGCTTTGATGTTGTTCCTGTGATGTTTGTAACATAAATAATGTTGCAGGAAACACTCGCATAAGAGTCTCTTAATAGATTTTATATTTTACTTACAATTTACAACATCTCTTTTTAATAATAACTTTATTAATATCTCTATCTTAAATTTCATTGACCTTAAAATATTACTTGTTTATTTTAAAATTCTTAGAATGTCGTGCTCATCACTTGTTGGAGAGATGAGCTGCCTGTTTGGCAGAGCAGATCCGAGAATGGATCCGTTGACGGAGCGCTGTGTGGATTTGCTTTGTCAAACGACAAGGCGTGTGTAGCGGATCCGTTGCCAAAATGACAGTGGATCCATTGGCATCAAATATGCTCTACATAGGAGTTTATTTGACGCCAACGCTAAGCTTTTTGATTATTTTTTTTTCAATTTTTTATTGTGGGCCCCATTGTCATCTTTATGTCTTTTACTTTTTACATAAAATAAAATGTGGGCCCCAAAGTTTTAATAATATATATTTAATACATTATTTAGTTTAAAAAACAAATTTTATGCTTAGAAAACAATTTTCATGCTTAAAAATTTCTTTATAAGATATAATTTTAAATGTAATGATAAAAAAATTTTAAATAATTTCTAATAAACTTATTTATTTTATTAATTAACATTTTCAGTTTTGATATAAAAAAATTTCTAATATACTAAAATTAATTTTAATTAAAAAATGATTAAAAATTTATTATTAGATTCAAGATAATACTTTTAGTCAACAGTTTTTCCGCTAGCGTCAACTTTTAGTTCACCAAACGCCTCACAACATATTTCACAACTTTAAGCTCAACATTTCTACTAACATTGAAAATCAAACAATCCGCTCTACCAAACAGAGTCGAAATTAGATGGATAATAAACTTTTAAAAAAAATGTTGAGGCACACTCTTTCAAGCGCTATAAAGTAGCGCATGTGCGCCAGAAATGGAGCACGTGCTCTACTTTTTGGAGTATGCTCTATTTTGGAGCACCTTTGCCAGACACCAATGAAGGGGACATTTCGTCAAAATCTGTATTTTTCATACCCTATTTTATCTACTCAACCACTTTGATAGATACTGCTATGAATGCAAAGATTTTTATTTCATTTACAGCAGTAGCAGCAGTACATAATTGAATGAAACTCTACATACTTGAGAGTACTCCTCACCAAACAAACAAGAAGATGCAATTCATGATTAAAAAAAAAAAACCACAAGATTGGGAACAATTCAGAGTATGAAACAAGTCATAATTGACACAAAATAAATACATAACCAGAATAATATAGAACTCTGCAACAGCTTGAGAGGGTGTGATCACAGGAGGTCGATGATTAGTGCCCAAGCAGGATAGACCAACAGGAGGACTATGCCTACTGTGTTTGATATTCCATGAGCCTTTGTGAATGAATTCCTGAAACCACCAGAAGCTCTGATGTGTTCTTGCAGCAAATAACATGCAATAGCAAGACATATTGCCACACCAACCCAGCTGCTCCTTAAGGTGCTTGCAAACAAACTGGGTGCCACCACTAGTAGAATAATCAAAGCAGCTGGCATTTCTAACCAATCTGCAACACAGTAGTCATGACCAGTAGTACTAATCACATGCACAATCTTTTGAGCAAGAAATGAAGTGATAAGAGGGAAAAAAATATATCCAAGTTATAGTACCAGGGAAGCGCCGGGGGAAGAAAAGGCGTAGGACGATGGCGACTAAAGCAATCCATTTCCCTACCTCACCCCTGCAAAAACCAGACGATTCAGTAGCGTAAAATTGAACATTTTGAGGTCCCCAGGAACAAGTGGTGTTACAGAGTTGAGTGTTACCTGAATAAGCTAAAGATGATTGAAGGCAGGCTAAGGAAAATGTAAGGGATCAACAATTGTGTGAGAATGTTTGTTTTCCAGTTTGTCCGATCCAATATCAACAGATAACTGCATTAGCATGACAATGAAGAGGTCACTAATCTTTTTTGGGAACCAATAATTACAATATACAAGCTGGTCTTTGGATATGAGCCTAAACTCGGATTGTCAGACCCGGACATATAAAAATTCCCCACGTGATGACAGGATACAAAGGTATTGTTCCCAAAGTGGGAATCGAACTCACAACCTTCCGAGTATGGACGATCCCAAGTGGTTAAGAGGTCACTAATCCCTATCAGTGATTCTCAATTATATTGCATCATCATTATTCAGGGATCAACAAATTATGAAAAATAAAAACCAAAAACTATAATCTTAGGATTCAGTATATTAACCATGATAAACTATAAACCAAGTATTTTGACCTAAATCAGCAACACTAGCAGAGTAAAGAATCAAAAAAAAAAACACATACAAACATGAAATTGATAGGGTCAAAACACATATAATACACAAAAATACATACATAGCAGCGAAAGAAGCAACCCATTCAAGAAACGAAGTCCCGAATCCCAAGTTACCAAGCTTGATAGCATGATTTGCGAGCTTCTTGGCAGCATAACCCAGCTCTTTAAAATCCGCATCGATCAAGTAACTTGATTCTTCGTCTCTCCTCATTCTCAAGTAATTACTCTTTTTCCACATTTTTCTCGGATTCTTTCTTCTTTTTCTTGGCAACCAAACAACAATACACGGTCGATGCTTACTAAGACGGAGACAGGGATTATGAACCGAGAGGAAGATCTATAAACGGTAGATTCTCGAAGGAGGGATTGTTGCCACGTGGACCCCAATTATTGTTGCAATTTCGGACAACTCAATTTCGGACAGTTGTGATTGTTGACTCTTCCATTTGTCGGACGTGTAATAAGTTGACAACAAGCAATAGGTGGGTGGTATTAAGTGGTGGCAAAAATTCGGTTCTGCGTCAGTTTCAGGTCGGAAAACATCACATGTTTACGAAATATTTACATGTCCGGATCCTAACCCGGATTGAATTTCGGAAGTATTTAATTGACCAAACCCAGAATGGTTTAAATCCGAACAACTAAATAGGATAATAATCTAATCCGGGTTAGGGTTAGGACAAGTAAATCAGACAACATTTATGTGTTTGGACCCTAACCCTGTTTTAAACCGGACATAAATTTTGTTTTGGATCCAGATTTTAGACATATAACTTATGTCCAAACTTGGTTTAATTCGGGTCGAACAAATTCGGTCATCTAGACAGTGTTTTGTCATCCCTAGATAATACATTAATATAATATATTATCTTTATTTTTTTTTAATTCAGTTTACTTGTTCAATTTAGAAACTATATTGTATTTTCTGCCTTGTGTAATCTAGACACCCTGCCAGCAACTAGTTGTCATTGTCAACACTCTCTTTCATTGTTGTCGGTATTAAAATGTAGAACAGGACCCTTATCTTTATTCTGAATGTTGGGCTCTGCTGTAATAAAATTACAATAGACCCCCACTGTAATAGCAATTTGAGACAAAAAAGATTTTTATTTTATTTTGAAAAAATTATAGATGTGTAATTTATGATCTAACGAATCCAACGATATATTTTTTGTTCAAAACAAAAATCATATGCTACATGAAAAATGCTTAACAATTTTAGACCGTTGAATATAAACTCAAAACATTCGGTGTGTGGATCACGATGAATTTGATTTTTGTTTCGAACAAAAAATATATCGTTGGATTCGTTAGATCATAAACTACATCTATAATTTTTTCAAATTAAAATAAAAAAAATTTGTGATCATAAACTACATCTATTAGTCGTTAAGAACACAGAATCGAACTAGAGTACGTGTGCTTAACCCACATATCTACTGCCAAAGAACGAGCCCATAACCATAGCCCCGCAAAAACGCTGTCGCGGGACTCATATCTATGGTTACTGGGAAGGAAAAGGACTTCAATCCCTTGCTCAAGCAACCGAGCTACCAACTTTGGTGGTAATTTGTTCTTGTTCAATGCATACTTCTACTTCATCTTCACAGTTTGATTAGGAAATATATACCAAAAATTTAAGTAGTTTGGGCTACAGTGTCTATGATTAGCACATAAATCAGTACCCAAAGCAAACTCAGTTGCCAGCAATAACAAATTCCGTTCTAGGCAATCCCAATATCTAAAACCTGGTCATCTAAAATAAAATGGCAGTTTTTTCGCATTACTTAACACCCATTTCTGAACAATGAGAGTAAATACATACATTCATATTTGATCAACTCATTCTGCCAATACATGGCAAACTTTAGTCAGGACTTTCAGCTGCAAAGTCTATGCTCTTCAGATCTTGTAAGGGACTTCCACCAACAGATTATAAAGACATTCTAAGAGCATTGAAAACAAGCACCGCATCCTTATGGTCTTAGTACAGTATATGACTTGTTAACATTACATCAAACCTAGAAGATGGCCATATCCGGGGGTGGTCCATACACAGTCTTCCACGAATATGGGATACGCCATTTCTCTTCAACTGAAAAATAGCCAATAAAAGAGATGAGACTCATTGGTTTGACTTTCTCGGCCGGTTGGCATGTTCACCAAACCAAAGGTCATAGCATCATTTAGAAATTAGAGAGTAAATATAATGAAAAACTCATTAAGACCAATATCAATACGTTAAGATAGTAAAGCTGACCAAAAACTAGATCAAAGTGTTGGAAAAAATGCAGGTCAAGAAGTTGAAATAAAAGCATCCTAAATCACCTATAGCATCAATAAAATCATACTTACATTAGTCTTTCATGCAAGAAAATCTGTAACGATATAGAGAAGTGCAGATCATGAATAATTAAAAAAAAAAAAAGGAACTGAAATTAATTGTGTTAAGCTACGAGGAAATAATTCTCCCTAAAAAGGGTAAAATCCAAGACTTCCGATCACATATTCAGATTGAACTGGTGAAAACGCAATGTCTGGAAAAAAATTCTTTAACCATCACATTATATTTCAATATCTAAAACAAAATCGAAACTTACCACAGAAATTATCAGGGCTCAGCCCCAAAAGTTTGCATGTAGACTCAGCCAAATGAAAAGCATCAGATGTGTTATCTCCTTCTGAGCAGTAACATAATAAGCATGTAACTTTTAAACCTTTCGCCTGATACAGAAATCAGAATACATTTTTCAGTCAGTTTGGTATGCATAGACCACTTACCAAAAAATAAAAAAGTATGCATAGACTAACCACTATAGTCATGAATTGAGTATAATTTGAATAATGTTTATTAAAATTTAAAAGAAGTAGACTCTTAAACTTAGTTTTAGCTGATGGTGGACCCAGCTAAAACTGCATTGGCAAGTTCAGATGTGCAAATTAACCAAAAAAAAAAGAGAGAGAAAAGAATTACAAAGAGAGAGAAAAGAATTACACATTGAAAAGTAGTAAAGACACTAGTATCAATTCTCCCATGTACTCTGATTCAATCAAAACCCATACAGTATATTAGGCGCAAAAGTGAACTTATATGACTTTATAATCTGCAAACAGATAACGGGCTAAAATGACCCATAAAAAGGGAGAAAGAAAAGAATATAAAAAAATCACAATAAAGCAAGAACATTAACTCCAGTTTGAAATGAGAAACTAAAAGCAACCATAACACATATGCAAATCATGATACCGATGACAGAACATTGTCATCCTTGAAAGACCTAACCTTGAAACAAGAAAAAAGTGCAGCGAAAGGTAAACTTGGATAATAATCTTCTTCTTCTACATCATCTTCAAAAGGGTAACTGCTATCCTGCACATCATTTCCTTCAGCCAAAGAGCTAAGAAATTGCCATGACCTTTGATCAGGGTTATATTCCTGCAGTCTTTTCCACCCAAGTTGTTCACAGTAATCATCTGTGCCATCGGGTTTGGCGCTAGATAGGTAGTATATCTGCAAACCACTGAACAAGGGCCAAAAATTCAATATCAGAAAGATATATTAGGGAGCTGCGGACAATGCAAAAGATTTCAATAAATGTCAAGTGAAAGTAAGAGAACATGCTACTTTGCACAACTTTAAATTAGAAAAGTAAACTTTCAACATCGAAATACACTGAGAGAGAGAATAAAGTTGAAGTAAAACAAAGATCATCGGCAGCATCAACATCATCCAAACCTTTGTTACAAAAATTTTGGGGTCGACTAGTTGAATTCACAAAGAGAAATTAGTTTCTCTCTTTCTGGATTCATGTTATAAGGTTTGACTGGTTGCTGACCTGTCGCATACCTCCTTTAACCAAACTTGGGACTGGCAGTGTTGCTTGCCAGAGTTGCAAGTAAACGATAGATAGTGGAGAAGAACTGTTATTATAGTGAAGGAAATAAAAGGAGTAAAAGGCAGAATGGAATTTTGGCAAAAAGAAACAAGCATTTACTATGTAACCATGTCCTTGCAGTTTGAAGAAAGTAGACTGTCAAAAAAATGTGGCATGCATGATTCCTCTGGATTTTGTAGGCATAATTAATGAACGCAGAACAGGTCTGTAATTAATCAAGGCATAAAGAGGAAAACTGTTCCAATGTGTCATCAAAATGCCTAGTTGGATGTCCACATTGAAAAGGGTTGGTTGACAAGGTTCCCAGGAAGACTTTGGCCCGGCAGGAGACAACTAGTAACAATGTTGTACCAAATTGAAAATTTAAAGGCTTGCAATAGGTACTAATAGAAAATCAACATTACAAAGCTGCTTTGAATACCTTGACATGTCAATATGCCGCCACCTCCCAAAGTCTAAACTTGAAAGCACAACAACATGCTCTTTTCCATTAGCAGCAGCAAAGTCCGCCAAGTTTTTGGCAAATTCAACCATCATTCCCTGTTCATGCATTAAGGTATCACTCCACTGATCATATATTGTCAAGGTTGGAAAAATGTAAGCATAAATAGTATAGAGAACTCCAATTAAAAAACAAAATATTGTTCCACAGGGCATGGTTTGGTGCTGATGATGCTTAATAAAACATAGGCCTCCCCAGAAGAAGAAGGAAAAAAAAACCATAAATTTCCATTCAGCAATTATAGGCGGGTACTCAAGCAAAGGCATAACCCACAGAATGGTTCAAACTTTGATAAACAAATCATCACATCTCAGCAGATTTCTAACATGCAAGTTGAAAACAAAGGATTGTCACGTCTAACAAAATGAAAAATGAATGGCTCAATGTTAAATTTTTTATGCTGAATCTTGAACTTGCCATGGCTTATTCTGCCTAATATTTCATTGATTTACTAGCCAGGGGCACAAAAATATGTGTTCATCTTATTACATTTATTAGTTTCCAAACTTGAAAATAATATATCTCCACTACGTTGATTATGAAAGTTAAATGCCTTCTCAAATCTCAAGTTTTCAAAAAATAAGAAATTAGTCATGGAAGGAGTTTCATACAGGAGCTTCAGAGTTTCAATGCACACAAGAAGAGTTCAGATTTAGTGTCAAAATGAAAAGAAAAGGTCCATTTGCATATAACTGCGTAACCACTGCCCTAAGTGAAACTGTGAAAAGTTAGTTTTTAAAATAAAACAACCACAACAACAGAGAAATCTCTTAACTAATGTAACGGTGTTGGTAAGAGTGACATATTGTCCGGAAGAAATAGTTATACCCACTAAACTTTAGTTCCACATGCACTTTCAATAGTGTTGGCTTGTGCAAATCCTTCACCACGGAGTACATAAAACACTACTTGATGCATCAAATTCTTGAGAAACTCAAGATCATAAATTTCTCATAAATTTTAAACTATCACAGTTGAGTTAAACAGGAATTATAGTAATACCTGGACGACAGGGGATCTTTGTTGAATGAGAGTCAAGGCATTGGAGGGTGACTCATAAGCTGCAACTCCACCAAGTAAAATACTTAATCAAAAAACCTACCAAATCCCATACGTTACAGTGACAGAAAAAGGGGTACCTTCAAGAGGAAGAGCGAGCTCGCCGCAAGGAATAGGACCATAAGCATCGTTACCAACACAGGGAAGAATGTTAGGATCGTCTAAAAACCCAACTCTCTCCGCTCTCGACGAAGACACCAAGAGATCCACTGCTAGCTGCCCCACATTCCCAATCGACAATGCAGGCTGTAACCCAAGAAAAATAAAAATTGCAGATACCAATTAGGTACAAGTATCATAACAAACTCAAATTTCACTTGCTTGCTTTCTTAGTAGCAAATTAGCGGTCAAATTGAGAGTGAAACCCTAAACGAATAGCTAACATAAAAACTTTAATCGCAAATACGATAACAGATGAACAAAGACTGAAAAAGGCTGTAGAAATTGGAACAAACCAGAAGCAGAGTCGAACACTCTCTGCGAGGTTCCTTGCCTTCTTCCACTACAAATTCCATTCGTGAGTTTTTAATGTTCAGACTCCAGAGAGGAGTCGAGTTTAAAACAAAAAATGTGTTTCCTTTCGACTTGGAGAAGAAGATAGCAGCTTGGGCCTGAGAGTGGATATTGAGGTCACTGGGCTTGGGAACAAAATGATGGGCCTAAGAGTTCTAGCCTATTTTTGGTGGAACATGATGGGCTTAGACTAATTTGGCTGATGTCACTTTGTAGAGTTGAAGTTGAAGTACTGGTTGATTTGGAAGATTAAACCTAACCCACTAATTGAATTTGGTTAAATTAAAAGGAAAAAATGATTTGATTTGAAGGATTTTAAAATGAAATTCGAGTCTTTTTACTGTATGAATATCATTAAATTTTTGATAACCGAGAAAGATAGTTGTGGATGCAAAAATCTAGACGATCCACACGTCAATTACTGAGAGGGCTGATGCAGTAGCAAGTCTCCATGAATTCTGCAAGAACAAAAGAGAGGGTGGCCCTTTGTGATAGGTAGGCAAGAACAAAAGAGAGGGTGGCCCTTTGTGATAGGTAGGATATGGAGTGTTATGACAGGTATGATCAAATCTCTCCTGATTCTAATCTTGATCCCTAGTCTTCTTGACGTTTGAATGTTAGCTTGAGATATTTTATTGGGAGTGAGAGAGATCATCTCCCAGCCTCTTCCCTAATACGATGTTTATTGGAAGTTCTCTTTATCCATACCACGTGTTATGTTGATCTGGTATGTGTTATTTTATTTATCCACAATACCATATAAATCTACTATTAATTTGGACATCAAGGGCCTAAACTCCGGCCATCGCACATAAATTTACATCCTGTCGACACATGGTAAATTGAATCAAAACATAATACTTGACCATACATGTAATTGCTCGCATTAGAAATCGAACTCACACTCCTAAATCTGTATGATTTGGATCTAGAGATATTCATCAACTGAACGCACAAGTGGTTGCTGGCGATAAACATGTCCATATTCAAAATTCCATCATCGGTGGCTAAAAAGTTAGAATCTCTGCAAAGGAATTTTTTGTGGGGGGGAACTGAAGAAAAGAGAAGGATTCACTGTGTAAAATGGGAACAGGTTTGGAAGCCAAAGTCAAAAGGTGGTTTGGGCATTGTTGATATTACCCTAAAAAATAAGGCCCTTCTTTTCAAGTGGATATGGCGTTTTGTTAGTGAGGAAAATAGCCTATGGAGGAAGGTTATTCTGGAGAAATATGGTAGCAGTTTGGCTGTTCATTCGAATAATATTCCCACTTCTCAATCAGCCTCGCCTTTGTGGAAGAATATACAATCTTTGGCTTCTTGCCCATTGTATACAGACGGCATTGGTATTATAGTGGGGAATGGGATGAAAACTTTGTTTTGGCATGATACTTGGTTGACTGACAGATCCCTCAAGGAGTTGTTTCCGCGGTTATACAATATTTCTCTTCAACGCAGTGAGAAGATTGTGAATATGGGAATTTGGGAGAATTATAAATGGGAATGGATCTTTGTATGGAGAAGGAGACTCTTTCACTGGGAGGAATCTCTTGTGAATGAAATGATGCAAGGTCTATCCTCATATATATTAAGTCCTGCCAGGATTGACAGGAGAATCTGGAAATTTAGTTGTGATGGAGATTTCAATGTAAAGTCAGCTTACCACAAGCTGTTAGATGTCTTGATACAAAGTGTGCCAATTGACAACCTTCCTAATACCGTTATTGTTTGGAAAAGTTTGGCTCCTCCAAAAGTAGAGATTTTTGTATGGATTTTAGTCCAGAAGAAACTCCAAACGAGGGATTCCCTTACTAGGAAGGGTATATTACATGACTCAGAAAACTTGTGTCCGTTTTGTGCTACTGAAATTGAATCTGTTGATCACTTATTTTGCCAATGTGCTGGACCTTTATCCGTATGGTATCGCATTATGAAATGGTGGGGTTTCTGCTGGTGTCCCTCTGCTGATATTAATAAAATGTTTGAACAATGGGAGTCTATGGTTTCACAAGGGAGCATATAGAGGAAAATATGGTGCTTATTGTTCTATGTGGTTGTGTGGTCTATTTGGAAGGCAAGAAATGAGCTGATTTTTGAAGGAAAGGATGTCAATTGGCTGGATATATACCATTTAATTTTTGTTAGATTGAAATACTGGGTTACTTACATAGTGCCTCATTTCCCTTATCAAAGTTTTCAGCTGGCACAGTCCTCGGAGTGTATAAAATTCTGGACAAATACAAGGTCTAAAAGACCATCTTCAGCATTGACGTGGAATCCCCCAAGCCAGGGCTGGTTAAAATGGAATGTAGATGGATCCTCATTGGGTAAGCCGGGAAGGTCGGGGATTGGTGGTGTGCTGAGAAGTGAGTATGGCTCGATAATATGCTTTTTCTCATGCCATATTGGAATTTGCGAATCAAATGAAGCAGAGTTGAGAGCTATTAGAAAAGCTTTGGAGTTATCTACATTGCCAGCTTTGCCCTCACATGTAGGGATCATTCTGGAAACAGACTCTCAAAATGCTTTCAAATGGGTCTCAAAAAATGGAGTCACACCTTGGCGACTTGAACAATCAATGAATGCAATCAGCATTGCAAAATTGCAGTTACAAAATTTCCAGGTACATCATATTCGGCGAGAAAGAAATGCCATGGCTGATATGCTAGCAAGAGAAGGAGTCAGGCGCTCATCTGATTATGTGAGATGGTTCTAAAAACACTGGGGATTGGGGGTGTGTGTGTTATCTCTTTCTCTGTGTTTTCTGATCAATATGTTGGGTGTATTTTGGGGTTGCAAACACTGGGTGCGTGTGTTTTGTGGGTTAATCACTGTGTGTCTGGGGATTACACTGGGTGAGTGTGTTTTTTTGCTCTAAACACTGGGTATGGGTATTTGTATTGTTCTAAACACTGGTTTTTTGGGGTCTGGGGTGTGTGTTATACTTCTTTCTCCTTTCTTGAGCTTTTCCTGGTCTTTTCTTTGGGGTGTGGTTTTCCTGGTCTTTTCTCTAGGGGTGTCCTGTGTTTTCTCCTATGTCTTCGTTTTTTCTTTCTTTTCGCCTTCTCTATCAGGTTTTGTTTTTGCTTTTGGGAGTTTTTTTTTTTTTTTTTTTTCTTCCTCCTCCCCCCTTTCCTCCTTTTTTTCCTGGTGTCTCCCCTTTTGGTTTCTTCTTTCGGTGTCTTTCTATGTGCTCTTGTTGTTAGCACAGTTGGCCCTCTCTCTTTCGTTTAGGATCACAATAAGGTGGTACCAGTACATGCTATCATCAGATGGCAAGGTGGTTACAAGCACAATCGCATGGACGCATCATACATAAGATACATGGCAGAGTCCCAGAACTAGACCACTGGGGTTGAAAATGTAAATTGATTATATCTTGAGTTCATGCTTTCTGCTCTAAACCTCATCTTTACTACTCTCAATTGAAGTTTCTTAAGACAAGGTGTTCCTGCTCCAAAAGCTCAACGTGTTTTCCAGCTTTCACAGCCAATACATATTTGAAATTCTGCTCCTCCCTTCAAACGTTTATGGAAATCAAGTGGATGCTTATTTATTTTGTAATTTTTTGTTTTGGCTCTTGTATATTCTCAGGCCATCTGTTTTCGATGTCCTGTTTTGTTTCTTGTACTGTTTTTGTTGTTTCAATATATTGTTGCTTTATCAAAAAAAACATGCCAAATAACTAATCTTGTGTTCATTTAAATGTTTTGGACCACTTCACTTTTATATGATAGGAAAACGACATAGTATTATGTGGAAATTTGAAGTCACATTGAAAGTTAGCATGTATCTATTGGCAAAGAAGGCCAAATGATTAGAACCACAAATCTAATCAAACAATTGGAAATTAAGAAACAAACAAATTCTTCAATGGGAAAGAAACGGAAGTCGAAGGGAAATTGGCTCTTGCACCGACTTTTCAGAAAATTGGAGTTGTTTGTTTTTGCTGCTAATGCCGCCTGTTTTACCATTTCTTCCCTCATATATATATAGAACAGCATCAAAAAAGAAAAAGAAACAGTCAACAACTCTACAGACCGTCCGACCCAATTGAACACTAACAGTTTCTGTGCTTTTGTTCCAATAATTAGGCCCAAGTTGTTGAGATTGTAAGTAGAAAAAGAAAAAAAAAGAAAATTGATAATTCATGAACTGTTTATCGACAAAAGGGATATTTCATTTTTCATATTATGACTTACGACTTACAACTTACAAGCACAGCAAAAGAATTGATATGCACAACACACAAATATATATATATATATATATATATATATATATATATAAATATATATATACACGTACAATGATTCATGCTATATATATGAATCGGTAATCACAAAGGAGCAAACATGTCCATGAGCAAGAAAACAGTAGTCTCTGAAATTGTGGCGCTGTCGTCTTCCTTTTCCTTGGCTTTAATCTTTATATCTTCCACTTCTTCTTCTGCTTCTTTGGCCTTGTCTTTTGACAATGATAATAATAATGGCTTCTTGACCTTTTCAACCCTCTCTTTTAGCCTTGCTAGCTCGCTAACCCAGACCTCCACCACTGCTGACATTTTCACAAACACTTGACAAACCCCAATTTTCTTTCTTTCCTTCTTCTTTCCTTCCTTCTCTTCCTTTCTTTCTTTCTTGTGTTGGTGAATTGAATAAAAAGAGTTTGCTTGGTTTATATATAGGGGAAGATTAAGGAGGGGCGTTTTGGTAAAATAGAATTATGATTTGAGCGGTTTAAGGTTCGTGCTCGTGGGTGAAAAAATCTGTGTGTTGTCGGGCCGTAGAATCGTAGATACCGATAGGATCTGGCTTGCGGGATATTCGCGAGTACGGTGTGGTTGCTCACATTGTTGTTTACGTGTGTCTCATGCAAACCAATATTGACCTATTATTCAAGGGATCCTTATCCTTCCAAGTGTGAGACTTTTTAAAATGTGAATAGTTGTATCATGCAAAGACATTTTAACTTACAATTATACTATACAAATTTGTCATTTGGACATTCGATATGAGTTTAAATTCGGGACGTTAGACAAGACGTATTGCCACAAGTATTATTCTCAATGATAATCGAACTTATGACCCCCGAGTCTATACAATATGGCTCCAGAGAGATTTTTCACCAGCTATTCTATCACCCATGTGGTTTTCAGGGGACGCAGTGATATTTAAGAAATTAATATACTAATATTGATAAAATTAGTGATGATTTTTGAGTTTTTTTTTTTAATTTTCATTCTATTTAATTTTTTTTGTTTTGATCCGGTCATCTCACATAAATAATAGGCCCCTCTAGAAGCTGTTAAGGGGAAGGGATTATAGCTTGTTTGTGATTTGTAGGAGAAAAACCAACTCTCATGCTTAGTTTATCAACAACAAAAAGAAAATGTCAAATGTGAAAGAAGTTTTGGAGCTTCAAACAAAATATAGATAGTTCAAACACACTAGAGAGACCAGCCAAATTAATGTTCCATTTTTCACAAGTAAAACACAAAACAAGGTTCAATACCATACTTTTTCCATATTGTTCACACCCAACAGTTGACTGGTCTACTTGTACAAAGTTGAATGGGTGTGGCAAAATGTGTGGCAATTCTAAACAATCTATATATTACTTAACATAACACGTTTCGTTTATCGACGACAGTTTGGCCGAGTGGTCTAAGGCGCCAGATTTAGGCTCTGGTCCGAAAGGGCGTGGGTTCAAATCCCACAGCTGTCAAATTCAATTTTATTTTTTTGCTCTCAACCCACCCGACCCCCGACCCCGACCTACCCAGCGTAACCCGGACCCATCCAGCGTTTATCTGATTGGGCCGGATCTGGGCTCACCTTCAGATTTGGATTTAAATCGAAAGAACTTGAGAAGCAAAGCCAGTCTCTCGTTCTCAAAATCAAGTTTCTTGCCGCAACTATGAAACGCTTCAACGTCCTCAACTCACTTGTCTTCAAACTCCACAAGAACTCCCATGAAAACATCTTCTCTATAACGAAACTATTCTCTTCGGCTTCACAACCACTAACTGAGATGGAAGCAGATCAGGTAACGAAGCAACAGCTGCTTGACTCGATCAATTCTTCTCAGTGGCATTTCATCAAACAGGTTTCGCCCAAGCTTACTCCTTCTCTTGTATCCTCCACTTTGTTCAGTCTCCAGAAAACCCCTGATTTGGTTCTTCAATTCATAGCCCACATCGAGTCTCATTGCCTCGATGCTAGAACCCGCTGTCTTGCTATAGGAATCGTCTCTCACCTCCCGTCCCAAAAACCTGCTTTGCAGCTGTTTAAGCGAGCCATCAATGATGGTCTTGCGACGAACATAGAGTTTTTTGATGCGCTGGCGATTTCCCGTGATGAGTTGGGTGTAAAGAGTAGTATTGTTTTTGATTTTTTGATAAGGGCTTATTGTGAGTTGAGGAAAGGTGATGATGCGTTAAAGTGCTTTGATATGATGAAGAAAAAGGGAATTTCGCCTAAGGTCGAGACTTGTAATGAGATGTTGAGTTTGTTTCTAAAGTTGAACAGGACGGATACTGCATGGGTTTTGTATGCGGAGATGTTCAGATTAAGGATTAAGTCCAGTGTGATCACATATAATATAATGATTAATGTGTTATGTAAGGAAGGGAAGTTGAAGAAGGCAAAGGAATTCATGGGGTTTATGGACAGTTTGGGAGTTAAACCTAATATTGCCACTTATAACACCATAATCCAGGGGTATTGTTCGAGAGGGAGGTTTGAGGCAGCTCATGGTGTTTTAAGTACAATGAAAGATAGAGGTGTTCCTCCGGATTCATATACATACGCTTCGTTTGTTAGTGGATTGTCAAAGGAAGCAAGACTTGAGGAGGCATCTATGATGCTTGGAAAAATGAAAGAAATTGGGTTGGTTCCGGATGCAAGGACTTACAATATCTTGATTGATGGATATTGCAATAAAGGGGATTTGGACTTGGCTTTTAGCTTCAGGGATGAGATGGTTGAGAAGGGGATATTTCCGACCGCGTCAACTTACAATGTGTTGATTCATGCATTGTTAATGGAATGCAAGATGAGTGAAGCTGATCATTTACTTAAAGAAATGGAAGAAAAGGGGATTGCTCCTGATGTTATAACCTATAACATTTTGATTAATGGGTATTGCAGAGGTGGGAATGCAAAAAAAGCCTTTGATATTTACGATGAAATGGTGGTTAAGGGGATTCAGCCTTCACAAAAAACTTATACACCTCTTTTATATGTTTTGTGTAAAAGAAACAGAATGAAGGGGGCGGATAACTTTTTTGAGAAGATACAGGGTAAAGGCGTGTATCCAGATCTCATAATGTTCAATGCTTTGATTGATGGCCACTGTGCTATTGGGAATATGGAACGTGCATTTGCACTGTTAAAGGAGATGGATATAAAGAAAGTTACTCCAGATGAAGTAACTTATAATACCCTAATGCAAGGCCGTTGTAGGGAGGGGAA
Organism: Tripterygium wilfordii; assembly: GCF_013401445.1. Taxonomy (NCBI): domain Eukaryota; kingdom Viridiplantae; phylum Streptophyta; class Magnoliopsida; order Celastrales; family Celastraceae; genus Tripterygium; species Tripterygium wilfordii. The sequence continues at coordinate 1,186,399 of NC_052233.1, forward strand.
AGTTGAAGAAGCCCGTGAGCTTCTTGAAGAGATGAAGAACAGGGGAATAAAGCCTGATCACATTAGTTATAATACCCTGATTAGTGGGTATAGTAGGAGAGGTGATATGAAGGATGCTTTCAACGTTCGGGATGAGATGTTGAATATCGGATTCAACCCTACGCTTCTCACATACAATGCTCTTATAAAAGGGTTGTGCAAAAACCAAGAAGGTGATCTTGCTGAAGAACTACTTAAAGAAATGGTTAGTAATGGCATTAAACCTGACGACAGCACATACATCTCTTTGATTGAGGGAATGCAAACGGTTGATAATTGTTCATTAAGTAGTGATTTGTAGTCAATTTTTTCGTCACAAACAGTTGACCTTTAATGGCGAATGGGGTATTTCAAATTAAATCTTCCCCTTTTTCTGCATGAAGAAAAGCTCTGGTTTGGGATCTTTTGGTACTTCAAAGTTCAAAGTACAAAATATTCCCCTGGTTCAGCTCAGATGGCTACATTGTGGAGTAAATTATTGCTAGTGGATTGAATCTATATGAGCTTCACAAAGAGGCATATCTGTTGGTCTTGGAATTTGGAACTTGTTCTTTTGGAATTATACAACATATTTTCCTTTCATTTATTCTCCTATCATATTTTCTTAAATAAGATTAGGTATTCATCTTCTTTCTTGTTTGTAAAGTTAGCAGGGCAATGCTGCTGAATGTATTCTGGGGTTGAAACTATTAGCATTGCATTAGGTACATTTAAAAATGATCTTCCTGGATTCCATCTACAAAATGCAATAGAATAATGTCGCTTTAATATGTGAATTTTAAGAAATATACATGATATGTGCACATCAGAAAGATTTCTTTTCTGTCTTCCAAACCCCTTCAGATCATGTTCATTCCTTCTGTTTCCAGCTTCCATTTCCATTTATAGTCACCGTGTCTTCTTTGCTTTGTCAGTTCACCTTTTAGCTGCAGTGTTTAAATTGCCAGTTCCTAATTGTCTGGTGCAAAATATTTTCCTCTCTGATCTCATGGGATCAAAGGTAATCCTTTCGTTTAGTTATATGTTTTTTTGAAATAAACATTATTTTTTTCCTGGTTATACATCATTCACAAACATGGTGGCAACATTGATTTTTTAACTGATTTAATTGTATGTAAATTCTGGATTTATAGTAGGATGTATATCCTTATAATCACTGGTAGCTCATTAGATCTCTGTCTTATTTATTTCCTAAGTTCCCTTATGTGAAAATGCAAGATCTTAGAGAATTGTGTCTGAAGCAGTCTTTGGATGATTAAAATTTGATGAATTGATATCGTCGAAGGGTAGAATTCATCGCTTTGGTAAACTATAATTAGGTTTGCCTTTCTAGATGACTTAATGCTATCTAAGATCACTAAGTGGCCATAGGAGGTTCTACTCTTGATGTATTCTTTAAAGCGCTTTTGTTTGCTTGCCCATACCCTGCTTTTCTGACATACATGGCATTAGTTTAGAAACTCTTGAGAATGGTAGCATCTCAGGTGTTTAAATTTCCAACTGAATTGACGATGATGCTATCTAATTTTGAAATTTATATGAGCTCACTGATTCTCCAATAATCCATTGTTTTGCAATAAGGAGGTATTAGTTCTGCCTGTCAGAGGCTTTGCGTCAAAGGTAAAGAAATGGCTGGTTCTATGTTTATGTAATATGTTTCATTTACTTTAGTTATAAACAGACAACTTTCTCATACATTGTCTGGTAGCTGTCTTTTGCTGAGAATTAATTGTTGGACCTTATGTAACCTTCTATTTTCAGTTATCTTCTTCCTCATTTGTGAGCACACAATCTGCATATTCAGAAGACTCTAGGTTTCTTTGCTGGTTAGTGCTGATCTCAAACTTGAGAAACAAAAAATCAATTGTTATGATGCCTTTTAAATAAGCTCGCTTGGAATTTATTTCTATCCGTAGCACATTTGCAGGTGGGTCTTTTTTTTTTTTTTGATAGATGTGAATTTTATGAGATGAGAATTACATAATAAGTTGTTTTCATTGTCAACGGCTGTGCCGTGCTGAGTTCAATCAAAATGCGCATGTTATTTTAATAACCATCATCTTACACTTCAAATATCATTCAGGCAGTGCACGGATAAGAACACCGGCAGAAGTTTATTTGGTACTTGATAGACTTATTGTTCACAGGTATAAACGAAAAGGCAAGGGCATCAGAGAGCAGCAAGTGTAGGGCCTTGATGAAGACACATGTAATCTTTTTATTGGCATGTCCTGTTGGTAACAGACTCTGAGTATATAGTCTGGTAGCAGTAGTGGTAGTGGTATTCTGGAATTGAGTAGGACGTGTTGTCTTTTGGAGGTCCTAACTCCTCGAAAGTTAGGTTTATCTTTGCATTTCCTGTGTAACAGCTTTCTCTTGTTTTTCCCTTTCAATCAATATAGCCACATTCCTCTGGTTTACAAGTTATATTCTGTTGTTTTGCTGTGATAGTTTGTATTAATCTGTTGTGGTCTATCATTGGTATCGGAGCAGTGACGGTACTGGTATGGCCAAGGCGAAAATGGAAGGAAGAACAGATGCTTTGGAGAAGGACATGGGGGAGATGAAAACTGTCGTTGGCGGTTTGAAGGAGGACATGGAAACGATGAAGCTGTACTTGGCTGAGATGCGTGATTTCTTGAAAGTTTCCGACACTTCTTCGAGAGGTAAGGACAAGGTGGGTGGAGAGTCCTCTCGTCCACCAGATAGTTCTTCGGAACCACGCCTCGCAGGGGAGTGGGAGTTTAACCACAGGAAACTGGATTTACCCATATTTTCCGGCGATGACCCTTCGGGGTGGCTGTTTCGAGCGGAGCGGTACTTCACGGTGAATCAGGTGGCAGAAAATGACCGCATCGCTGCTGCAGTGGTTTGCCTTGAGGGACGGGCCCTGAGTTGGTTTCAATGGGTGGAATCGCGAACACCTATTGTTACATGGCAGGGTTTTCGTTCGGCCTTGTTGAAGCGCTTTCGTAGTTCTCAGGAGGGTACTGGGTATGAGTGCTTGGTGGCGTTGCGGCAGGAGGGCACAGTTGCAGAGTACCGTGAACGATTTGAACAGTTGTCGGCGCCGTTGAAAGATGTTAGTGAAGAAATGCTAGCTGGGATATTCGTTAATGGGCTCAAAGATGTTATTCGGGCTGAAGTGAAAATGAGCCCAACGTTGTCATTAATGGGCTTGATGGAGTTGGCCCAGCGGGTGGAGGATAGAAACATAGCTTTGGCCCAAGCCACAGCCTTCCAGTCCCAACGTTTCTTGTCATCCGGAGGAAGTCGTGGCAGCAGTTCAACCACACCTCTGGTGAAAGCGTCCGAGTCACCCCGATCTTCGCCAGTACCTAAGACCGACAACCGTGATAACAAATCCATCACCCCTCCTTTGTTGGCAGTGAAGAAGGATTCTGTTCGTCACCTTTCTGATGCGGAAGCCCAGCGGCGGCGTGAGCGCGGCCTTTGTTTTCGTTGTGACGAAAAATATCACCCAGGCCATCGCTGTAAGAATCGAGCACTACAGGTTTTACTTGTCTCTGACGATGAAGAGGAAGGGGGGGACCCCGCTGATAATCAGATTGAAGAAACCATTCCAACGGACGTTACTGAGAATAACAACTTAGAGCTCTCGATGAACTCCATTTTCGGTTTGTCGACCAACAAGAGTACACTTAAGGTGCGTGGATTACTTAAGGGTCGAGAAGTGATCATATTGGTGGATAGTGGTGCTTCCCATAATTTTATTTCTCCCGAAGTGGTTTCGGTGTTAGCAATTCCGGTGTGTAGCAAGCGGAAATTCACGGTCCAAGTTGGCAATGGGGTTTGCGTTACCGGTGCCGGGTACTGTCGTGGAGTTCAATTTGTTGTGCAAGGGCAGGAGTTTAGTGATCACTTTCATGTTTTTGATCTTGGGAGTGCCGATCTAATTTTGGGTATAGCCTGGTTGCGATCTTTGGGTGACATTTCAACGAATTACAAGAAATTGACCATGCAGTTCAACAAGGAAGGGCGGACTGTGGTGTGGTAGGGTGATCCCGCGTTGTCCAAAACCGTGATTTCACTCAAATCTATGTTGAAGACAATACGTAATGGAGATTTGGGGTTTTTGGTGGAGTTTGGAGCCTGTCAAATTCTAGAGTCTGTGGGGTGTCCAGAGCCTCAATCCCAGGTTATTCATGACGCAAGTGTAGTTCCGTTGGAGCTACCACCTGAGTTACGGACCATATTATTGAGGTTTCCTTCGGTGTTTACTGCCAGGGAGGGTTTACCAGTGAAAAGGCATCATGATCACGCTATTGCTCTCCGTGAAGGGGCTTCTCCGCCAAATATTAGACCCTACAGATATCCATATTACCAAAAGACTGAGGTTGAGAAGTTAGTCTGTGAAATGCTGGCAGCAGGGATAATTAAACCCAGTAATAGTCCTTATTCTAGTCCCGTCTTGTTGGTAAAGAAGAAAGACGGAGGATGGAGAATGTGTGTTGATTACAGGGCTTTAAACAAGTTGACTATACCAGATAAATTTCCTATCCCAGTTATTGATGAACTTTTAGATGAGTTGCAGGGAGCTACGATTTTTACGAAGTTGGACCTAAAATCTGGTTACCACCAAATCCGTGTGCGAGATCAGGATACTGAGAAAACAGCGTTTCGAACACACGAGGGTCACTATGAATTTCTGGTTATGCCGTTTGGATTAACAAATGCTCCGTCTACCTTTCAATCATTGATGAATGCCATCTTTAAGCCGCACCTTCGTAAGTTCATTTTAGTATTTTTTGATGATATTCTAATCTTCAGTTTGGATTTCTCTCTGCACTTACAGCACTTGGAGATTGCATTTGCTATACTCTGCCAACATGAATTAGTAGTGAATGTCAAGAAATGTGTTTTTGCCCAATCTCAAGTGGAGTACCTGGGTCATATTGTATCTTCCAAGGGAGTCTCGGCTGATCCTGCCAAGATTCAAAGTATGATAAGCTGGCCAGTTCCTAGCACCATCAAATCTTTGAGAGGTTTTCTTGGCCTCACAGGTTACTATCGGAAGTTTGTGAAAGGCTATAGTACACTTGCTCTTCCTTTGACAGCTTTGCTAAAGAAAAATGCCTTCTTGTGGGGCGACGAGGCCCAGGCAGCTTTTGACCAATTAAAGAAAGCAATGTGTGAGGTCCCTGTTTTAGCATTGCCTAATTTTTCTAAGGACTTCATTGTCGAAACGGATGCTTCTGGGAGTGGTTTGGGGGCAGTCTTGATGCAAGATGGCCATCCCCTTGCTTACTTTAGCCAAGTTTTGTCTCCCCGCGCTCGTCTCAAATCTGTTTATGAGCGTGAACTCATGGCTATCGTGTTTGCCACCCACAAATGGAGGCACTATCTCTTGGGGAGGAAATTTGTTGTGCGCACCGACCAGAGCAGCCTGCGTTTTTTGCTGGACCAGCGAGTGATCCATGAAGGACAGCAGAAGTGGATTACTAAACTTCTTGGTTTTGACTTTGAGATACAATATAGACCTGGCCTAGAGAACAAAGCCGCTGATGCTTTATCTAGAAGGGAGGAGAGTTCTGAGATTGAAGCCGACAAGAATTCCTCGGGGGTGCATACTACCGAGAAGCCCTTGTTATTGGCTGGGCTATCAATTGTTTCATGCCCCACTCTGCTGGATTTACAGGATGAGGTCTTGCAAGATGCTCAGTTGAAAGGAATTGTTCAATCTCTGATATTAAGTCCAGATAGCAAACCACCCTATTCGTTGATTGGAGGCTCTCTTTTCCATCATGGTTGTCTGGTGATTCCTAGGAGCTCAACTCGTATTCCTGCTCTCATGCAAGAGTTTCACTCCACTCCTCAAGGAGGTCATTCCGGGTTTTTTCGCACGTTTAAGAGACTTTCCAGTGTGGTCTTTTGGGTGGGCATGCGGACTGATATCAAGAATTTTGTGGCTAAGTGTGCGGTGTGCCAAACACACAAGTATTCCACTCTAAGTCCCCAAGGACTCTTGCAGCCTTTACCAGTGCCTACTGCGGCTTGGAATGACATTACTATGGATTTCTTGGGTGGTCTACCGCGAGTTAAGGGGGTGGATACTATTTTGGTGGTGGTGGACAGGCTAACAAAATATGCCCATTTTCTTCTTCTGGGACATCCTTATTCAGCTATGGAGGTGGCTCTCCTTTTCATTAAAGAGGTGGTCCGATTGCATGGGTTTCCACAGTCAATTGTATCTGATCGTGACAGTGTTTTTATGAGCCATTTCTGGTCTGAATTATTTAAACTGTCCGGTACTACTCTAAAAATGTCTACGGCATACCATCCCCAAACGGATGGTCAATCGGAGGTTGTGAATCGTTGTTTGGTGGAATATCTCAGACGTTTCACAAGTCAACACCCTCGGCAGTGGCCAAAATGGGTGGCGTGGGCAGAATTTTGGTATAACACTTCTTACCATATTTCTGCCGGTATGACTCCCTTTCAAGCACTATATGGGCAAGTTCCTCCAGCACTACTGAAATTTTCTGGTGATATATCAGGAATAGACGAAGTCAACCTACTTTTGCAAGATCGTAATGCTATACTGGAGCAGCTCAAGGAGAATTTGGTTGTGGCCCAGAATCGGATGAAGCAATATGCTGATAAAAGGCGCAGGGAGGTGAGTTTTAACCCAGGAGACCTTGTTTATGTACGACTCCAGCCGTATAAAGTTAAGTCTCTAGCAAAGCGACCATATCACAAGCTCAGCCCTCGTTATTATGGTCCTTTTGCGGTGTTGGAAAGGATTGGTGATGTGGCTTATCGCTTGGAGTTACCACCCGGGACAAAAATCCACTCTACATTTCATGTCTCCCAGCTCAAGCCATCCTTGGCTACTGGTACCCCTACTCAGCTTTTGCCCTCAACCTTGAGTGAGGATTTGGAATTATTAGTTGTCCCAGAAGACATCAAGCAGGTGAGAAGGCTCCTAACTGGTCAGTGGGAAGTTTTGGTCAAGTGGAAGAACTTGGATGACTGTGACAGCTCATGGGAGTTGGCTGAAGACATACAAAAGCAATTTCCAACCTTCAACCTTGAGGACAAGGTTAAACTCCTAGGGAAGGGTATTGATAGACTTATTGTTCACAGGTATAAACGAAAAGGCAAGGGCATCAGAGAGCAGCAAGTGTAGGGCCTTGATGAAGACACATGTAATCTTTTTATTGGCATGTCCTGTTGGTAACAGACTCTGAGTATATAGTCTGGTAGCAGTAGTGGTAGTGGTATTCTGGAATTGAGTAGGAGGTGTTGTCTTTTGGAGGTCCTAACTCCTCGAAAGTTAGGTTTATCTTTGCATTTCCTGTGTAACAGCTTTCTCTTGTTTTTCCCTTTCAATCAATATAGCCACATTCCTCTGGTTTACAAGTTATATTCTGTTGTTTTGCTGTGATAATTTGTATTACAACAGCTGTGATAATTTGTATTAATCTGTTGTGGTCTATCAGTACTGTCCATGGATTGATTCTGACTAAATTATTTGGCATTTGTATTTTTTTTCCTCTTCTTGTCTCAAGAATGAAACAAAAGGCATCAAATCTGGCATTGTTTTCGTCATGCCTCTTGGCCGTACTTGTGAGATGGCCAACACAAATCCTTTTATAGCAGGCTTAGTTAATTTCTGTGGGACAAATTATTGCCATTCTTGTATTGTGGCGATGCACGAAGAGAACAACCCAAAAGATCTTTGAAAGGTATGGCATTCATTATTTTTTGGATATATCTATCGCATTCACTATTTAGTAATGAAGTGTGACATTGTTTGACAGTATTATCTTCAAAATCAATATGCAAGCACGGGTGTTTCATCTGCCTTGTGTTGTATATCAGTCTATAACCTTTCCTTAACTTGGAAGCCAATGACCTCAAGTAAATCAAATTATGTCTTGATTCCATGGTGGCTCATTCATGTTTTAATGTAGTTTTACTTATTTCAGCATCTATGAGGATATCAGAACACTATCAACATGAAAAAAATTTCGAACGACCGAAGATGGTTTGATTATATAATTCTTTTGTTTTTTTGGTTGTGCATTAGAAATTGTTTACTTTTTGCTTCCATGAGTTCTTTATGCAGGACAACTCCAAGCTTCATACTGTTCCCCACATCCTCTGGTTGCTGTAGTGTGGAGTTAACTTTTAAAAGTGGTAGTCAGACTCAAAAACATCTTTTAGTGACTGCCACTATAATATCAGGTAATATTCTTGGAATCTCACTCCTTTGCATTATTGTATAACCTTTTAGGTAATTGAGAAACTGAAGAATTGTATTTGCTTTCGTACTACATGATAAATGGGGTAATCTTGTGGCCTTCAAAAGCTTGAAGGGTCTTTTCTTTCGTACCTCGGAGAAATGGAGTCGCATGTTTTGTTTATTAGAATCCTTACAATGCTATGCAACAATGAAAGTGAGCTGGTGTTCATCCATTCTTTTGACTTCCGCATACTTGAATTGGAATTAAATCCTAGCCCTTAATTCAAACTACTTTCGCTAAATGTTTTCCTGCAGCTCTTATTGTTTCAATTTCAGTTCTATTTCTAGGGTGCTGGTTTATGAACATGGGTTTTATGCTTTGTGTTCCTGAATTTGTTCCCAAAGGTTGCTATATGCAAATGGCCAAGATCTGTACATATGCTTGAGCAGTCTCTTGTGCAAGGCAGTCAACTGGGTATGAGCAGCTGCATAATTAATTAAGGAGCAGATGTCCCAATAACAACCATTGAAGGCTTCAAGCAAAGACCATCCATGATATTCAGTGATCTGTAAGTTCCTTGGACAAGCTCATGTGCTGTGTAATAAGCATATCCAAGTTAAGTATCATGTATGATTAGCTGCTCTGGTTGTTGAAATCTCTATTTCATTCCAAATTAAGTTTTGGACTGGACTTGTAATATGAAGACAAGTTTTTGAGTACAAGCTATGGTTTCTTTGCAGAGATTCCATTGTTTTTATTTGGGTAAAATGGTACTAAATCCCAGTGAAAGATGAAGATTATGTGTTGAGGTACACAAGTACCTATTGTACTTGGGACTCTTGGACACAGAATCCCCATCCGTTTATTTATTTTTAACAGGCGAACATGTGACGAGATGCAACTTAGATGTCACAAATTCAATTGCCGGAAACAGCGTCTCCTTGCTGTACACAACCTAGAGGTAACAGTTTTTTTACCTTTTTTATCCCATTTCTTCCTTCTACCTAAATTCCTTAAAAAAGAAGAAGTTATATCTAAACTAGTACACAATTATTACATTCAACTAAAACAAGAAATCAATCAGAATGTACCTCTAATTACAAGATTAAGATACTAATCCCTACCTTCTCAAAACATTGATCAAAATCCAAGACCTAAAGAAAAACTAATTAAAGAAGAGAGAGGGAGGGGGAGGGGGAGAGGGAGAATAGGGTTTAGTAGTTCAATTCCAAGCGCATAGAACACAAAGAACAGAAGTATTTTCTGTGGATCTTGTAACAGATTGGCAAGAAACAGAACCTCCACTTACTCTCAAAATCCATGGCCTCCACTTTACCTCCACAATGTGGGCATTCACCTGGAGCTTGTTGCCTCCCTAGCTCCCTCTCTTCTTTACTACACAACAACACCAAACACATTCTCTCTGTTGTTTTTCTTTCCTTTTCCTTTCTTGGACCACAACTTGGGTTTTATGGTGGCGGCCTTAACTTGTTTGGAACTTGGTAGTTTTGAGAGGGTTTGAGCAGATGGTGTGAAAATGTAGATAAGTGAATGCTAAATAAAATAATAATAATAATAATAACATCAAAAGGTGTTTATATAGATGTAGATGGAGACTAGAATATTCAAGTAAGTAGACCCCTTTGAATGAGTAGGCTATTGCATGGCGATTAATTTATCTAGTGCACACCTGAAAGATAGTGGCTACGTGTCCCTATCAAAAAAAAAAAACCTCTTTGAATGAATGCGAGCCTCCATGTATAATTAATATATATTATGATTTTAAAAAAATATATATTTTTTTTAACTAAGGTGACCTCATTGTATTCATATATATCCAATAAATTAGGTCAGACAAATTGAGATCTCTAGACACTTGGGTTACCATAAAAATATATTACAATCAAGAGGATTAAAAGAGAAACATAAAAACACAAAAATGATCGTTGCCGAACACCTCCGGACGACACTATAGTCCACCTTATATTGTCGGAAATTGAATGAGACCGTATTACACCAAAATTTGTCAGATTAAACAAACAGAACATGAAAAAAAAAATAACATGAACAAAGCAGATCTGACTGTTTAAGAACTCTTCTAGACAAATCTGGACGTAGATCAAGAATTCAAGATGTAGATTTAAATACTATTAATTAAGGTTGCAGTTGGTGAAAATCAAATCCATATTTATTTTTTTTACAATATCTGATGGTTCCCATCTTCATTAATTTATGCATTAAGGGAGTACTTATATTACAGCTATTATTATTATTATTAAATATTTAGTTTGTGTTTTTTTTCCTTGTCAAGGTGTTGCACGTTCCGTCAGTTATTTTCATTTGAACATAGATGCGGTCAGAATAAGACAACGGTGGGACCGCCTTTTGAAACTTACGGTTCAGATTCTACTGGACCGGTGTCGGCTGTGTTACTGTAACATCGGCGCAAGCCCAAGGTTTTCCCTGTACTTTCGTCTAACATACGCTGGTGAGGGGAGTAGGGGACACGATATGCTCCCTATGTCGTTTTCTTCAAAAGACCCACGTACGTGTGCATATACGTAATACCATATAAATCTTTTCTTTTAAAATAGCTTCATTTGAGAATAACCCAATTGCGTGTGAGTCAAGGAAGATTTCTCATTCATAGCTGACGTGGCATTTTGGATTATTATTTTTTACACAGTTGGAATGGATGAACTGATCATACCATGATGTTAAAATAAGCTATGATATGATACATATTAAGATCCCAAAGGGGTAGAGATGCTCGAAGTCATGAACTCTGTTTTTCGAATTGTTCTGAAAAGTGAAATAACAAGTGGGGATGTGTAATTATTTAGGGGAACGTTGAGACGTGTGGTTAAGCATGCGATCTTATGTTCGAATATTACATGAGAATCATATTCGGAATTGACTTGGGAGTAATTGGAACATGTGTGTTGTGTCGTAATTGCTACATGAAAGCTACTTATACCTAATGACCATTATAATGCATTTACGAAAAAGGTACTTTCGCTCTTTTCTTGATGAATACTCGCAGTTACTATCTTTTAGGTGTGCAGATAACTTTACAAACTTCCACAATAATAAAGAAATTTCATATATGAACTCAGTAGGCATCAAAGGTCATCCACTAGAATCATAGTTGACAGAAAATGTATAGCGAAAAGAAGCTAACATATATTATCATGATTGTTGCAGACACTATTACAAATATTATCACTGTTCGAAGCTAAGGTGTTGTTTGGTATCAATTCCAAAAGTTATGAAAACAAAAATAAAAAACAAAAACATAAAATAAAAAACCGAAAATCAAAACATAAATTTGAGTACCTGTTTGGTTGGGTGTTTAAAACAAAAAATGAAAACATAAACATGATTCAAGATGAGATTGTCAAGGGAGATGTCTAGAAACTCTGCTCTTGATTCAAAGAAGAAGTCAGTGTTCGAAGACACTGAAGCCCAGCCCGGGATCGACCCTACCCGCATCCCGCCCAGAGATCGACCCGAACCCTACGACCATCCTTGGCTTGTAGTCCGACTAGGCCCCAAGCCCGTCCCGAGACCTTCCAGACCCCAACGGATGTCCCAAGACCAACCCAACCCCGAAGACCGTCCTAGGCCCGTAGCCCGACCCGGCCCCCATGATAGTCCGGGTACAGACTCGACCCCAACAGCCATCCCAGGCCAAACTTAGCCTCCAAGATCAACCCGACCCCGCAGACGATCCTGAGACCGACCCAACCTCGAAGACAGTCCCGAGACCGACTTGGCCCTGAAGCCCACCCTGGGACCGAACTGACACCGACGACAGTCACAGGTACGTAGCTCGACCCGACACAGAAGACCGTCCCAAGACCAACCCGACTCAGAAGACTGTCTCGAGACAGACCCGACCTTGAAGACCACTTTGGGACATACCCTGTCCCGAAGATTGTCCCAGGATCAACCAGATCTGGACTACTATCCCGGGACCGACCCGGCCCCAAAGACTGTATCGGGACAGACTTGAGCCCGAAGACCGTCCCTGGAGAAACCCAATCCCGAAGATCATCTTGAGACGGACCCAACCCTGACGACCATCCCAGGACAGTCCCGGGTCTATAGATTTGGCCTCGAAGCCCAACCCATGACCAACTTGGCCTGAAGCTCGACCCAATATTGACCCGGGCCCATAGCCCAGTCTAGGATCGACTTGAGCTCGAAACCTGAGCTCGGCCCGAAGCTCAACTCGAGACAGACACTGGCCAGAAATTCGGCCTGAGACAGACCCAAGTCCGAAGCCCAGGTCAAACCCAACCTGAAATGAGAAAATGAGAGAAGGGTTGGTACGAATGTCGTTTGAGAGAGAAAGGAGGTCATCATGTGTGGTGTTTTAAAAACTTTTGAAAACTTGTTGTAGGTTTCCATAAAAATGAAAATAAAAAAAAAACAAACAAACACTATTTTTTTTATTTTTATTTTTGTTTTTATTTTTTTTGAAAACCAAAACAAAAAACAGAAAACGATAGTGATACGAAACATGACCTAAGATTACTAAAAATTTCATCTACAATAGCACTTACATCCGTGTTTCTTAAAAAATTATTTATTTTACCTAGTCAAATATAACTTTTTTGACGATTTACAAATTTTGTATTCAACAATAACTGTATCAGAATTAATCTCTATATTATTAAAACATTAGTTTCTTCTTCTTTTATTATTTTATTTCAAATAAAGATGAAATTATCTATGAATTCAATATAACTTATATCTTACATTTAGAAAAAAAAATTAATATTAATTATAAATAAAAATATTATTATTAATAAATTAATGGTTTAAATAAAAATATTTCCAATTTCTGTATTTCAAAAGTCAAAATTCTCGATTATATTTCTAAATTTTTTTTTTAACGATTATATTTGAAAAGTAAAGATTCTCAACGGTTATCTTTGAAAAATAAATATCCATAATGGCTATATTTCTAAACTTATATTACCTACAATAATTGCTTCATTCTCACTCTCCAACTTCAACCCTATTGCAATTCTTATCATCCTTCCCACCATGGGCCTCAACGTCACGTACTCCACGATTGTACATCGATCGTGGAGTACCCCTTGATCATTAATTATTTATTGAAGGTCACAAAAACCTTTTCATTAATTATTTTGTTGATAATCTGGTTTACCACTTGATCGATTCATAAGAAGATTTTGAATGCGGAGTGATTTATTTCTTCCCGTCCAATCTGCAATAGAGCTCTTGAACGTCATTTTTAACAAAAATAAATACAATTGAAAAGTTGGGGTTATCTTCACTTCAGAAGATTACAGTTGCATTTCAAATGCTTGTGTATGGTGCCTCCGTCGACCTTTAGAATGAACATGCGGGATCGGAGAAAGCATGACAATATTGTCTATATAGAAATTTGTCAAAGTAGTGATATATATTTTTTGGAAATGAATACTTGAATTTCCCAAATAGTGATGATATTGCCAAATTGTTAGCTATCAACGAAAGTCATGGCTTCCATGAAATACTAAGGAGTATTGATTGCAAGCACTGAAAATGAAAGAACTATCTAATCGCTTGGAAAGGACAATTCACTGACCATATTCATTAACCGACACTTATATTAGAAGCTCTGCATTGTATGACCTATGAATTTGGCATGCATTCTTTGGTTTACAAGGTTCACATAATGACATCAATATGTTGGATCATTCGTTTGTGTTCGTAGAACTAGCTCAAAGACGTTCCCATCCGTGTACTATTATGTCAATGGTCATCATTACTTAATGGATTACTATCTAGCTAATGGCATTTCCCCGGTATTGGTTGATTTTGTCAAGACAATCCATATGCCACGGACCAATATGGCTATAAATTTTAAAAGGTTGTAAGAATCTTGCCGAAAAGATGTCGAGTATGCTTTTGACATACTTCAAGCAAGGTTCGCAACAGTGTGCGGGTCAACTCGATACTTCAAACGTTCAACACTTCATGATATAATGTTGGCATGCATAATATTAGACAATATAATCGTTGAAGGTGAACAAAATTTACACTTTCAACCTGACATTGCAGACATATCCGAGCACCCTAATGATAGTCCTCCAATGCCAATACTGGAGCAGTTACGAACTCATGAGTTTAGAGACTTCATTAAATCAGCATATCAACATCAAAAATGGAGAAGAAAAAAAACTCAACTCAACTGACTTTGTGGAGCATTTGTGGAATATTCATAGCAATACCTAGTAATGTTGTTCGAATTGTTTATTTTTTCATATATGTTATTAGTGTATGTACTTCTTAAGTTTTAATTTAATATCTGGTTATGTTCTTATTACAAGTTGAATAATTAAGATAATAAGATTCAAGAACATGTCCAAGACAACATTGAAATTTATATGATTAAATGGTATACAAACATAAGTTCATATATTAGATGAATAAAATATACATTACATATTCCTCTTTTTAGCAATAATCTCAGCTCGAAGCATCTGAATATATTCCTTTTGTTCTTCACTTAAACTACTCCCATCCATCATCATAATCTTCATCTCTTCTTGCCTTTCTTCGAGCATAATCCTCTTTTCTTCAACTTCCCTACGATTTTGCAGTTCCTGTTTAGCAATCATCAACTTTTCTTCCTCTATCTTCATTTTTCGCGCATGCATCTTGAGCTTTTCAACCTTACAATCAAAAATAGAATCATAAGGACTGTCATCTTGGACCTTCCCTTTTCTTTTCTTTTGTTTCACATGCTCTGCTTTCTTTTCCATTGGCCTGTCAAGATCAATGAATGTGCCAGAAGGAGTACTATTGTCGACTAAGTTCACCGAAACAGGCGTAGATGGAGAAGATGAAGTGGTTTGCTTTGTTCTTCCGACTACCCCGACTCGGGCTTTAAATGCACCTGAATCAAAGAGAACCTGCAGGTCATTGTGTTGACATATATGTGAGAATGCATAGAAGGTGAAACAGAGTTGAAGTATTTCGGTTTCTACCAATCCTTTCCTGGCCTCTTTTCTTTCTGGAAAATTTTGTTTCTTCTTCGTCTTCGTCTTCTTTATCATCCTCTTCTTCTTCTTCTTCTCCATCATAGTCATAATCATGGTCACAATCTTCTTCCTCCTCCTCCTCCACTTCCTCCTCTTTCTTCTCACATTGAGAATTCCCAAATAATGTGAAATCAAACATACTACCTCCATTGTATTTAAATTCTAAAAAATCTTTATGCTCAATGGAATTATCCTTGACAAATTCCTTCCAACCCTTCTCGAAAAACACATCATTCTCCACTTTGATCACCTTCACAAGCCAAATTCTCCCACGGGAACTTCTGAGGATCACGTTTTCTGGGAAATTTCTGTCTATGCGCGCAACGAAAGCGCTCGGTATTTGCTGCACATAAGGTAGTTGCAGGTCATTGATAGATCAAAAAGGAATTCCAGTAACAATTTAACCTCTGTTGTGATTTAAGATTGAAAATATCAACAAACAAGAGCAACAAAAAAACTCAAAACAATAAACCAGAGTAAGCAAAGTTCAAAGCTTGAGAAACAGAGAGCTGGGTTACCA
Source organism: Tripterygium wilfordii (assembly GCF_013401445.1). NCBI lineage: Eukaryota > Viridiplantae > Streptophyta > Magnoliopsida > Celastrales > Celastraceae > Tripterygium > Tripterygium wilfordii. The sequence goes on from NC_052233.1 coordinate 1,202,229, forward strand.
TTCTTTCGCAGCTATGCTCCTGGAGATAGATTTTGAAAAATCTGGGGAACTTCTCCTTGCTCCGAGTCTTCTTGCCAAGTTTCATGGCTTTGTCTTTTAGATCCTCTCTGAAATGTGTAACCTTTATCAGTTATCATAGCACAATGCTCTGTTTCCAATCCTGGAAATGGAGCCTAAGCTGCAACATAAATTTCTCACATTTCTCTGATAGTAAGGTATCTAAACAGCTCCCAATTGCTTCCCTAGTGTGTGATATACTGGAAGTGGTACAGCAATAAATTGGCTGGTGTGAAAACACCCCAGTACTTACCATTTTGAGGAACAAGAAAGAACCCATATGCAACTAGAGCCTTGCTAAGAAAGTAATGAAAACAAACCCTTTTCTTAGTGTCATCACTGTCCTGTGATCTACTATACTTCAGTAATATATGTTGGGTTTTTGAATTTCATGCTGCCATGCTCCTGACGTATGAATTTGCAAAGTTACATGTGGGTATGGGCCAACAGAAACCAGGGCTTCTATGGTAAGTCCAGAATTAGATTTTGTTTTCTAGCTTTCCACAAAAAAAAAAAAAACTTGAATTTCTCTGAGGTCCCCGAACAGCTCCCAATTGCTTCCTCAATCCCCAGTGTGTAGTGGTATAGCAATAATCTGGGTAGGTGGAAAATCCCAGTACTTCCCATTTTGAGGAACAATTAAACAACACCTATGCCATCACAGCCTTCCAAAGAAAGTAATGAAAACAAGACCCTTTTTTTAGTGCCATGAGCTGTACAGTACATTAGCAATGTATGATGAGTTTTTTGAATTTCATGCTGCCATTATAATGAACATCATATGAAATTAGCATAATCGAGGCAGCATAGTTCCGCAAATTAAGATCATAATTGGTTCAGACAGTATTACAAATATCAGCATTGTTTGAAGCATATGAAAGTTTTCGTCTCTAAGACTACGTTAAGTCGGCTGAACAGAAACCTAAGACTTACATAGCACCTAACAGCTTTTGCTACTTACAAGTTGTAGAACAACCATACTTGACATACTGACCAGAAGGATTGAATTTTGGATACACAGGGATTCAAGAAACTTCGCACTCAAGTCGGGATTAAACACGGACAATGTGAACCTGCAGGATATTACCCCTATGGTCTTGCATCAATTCACAAATGCAACAATCATCTTGTCTTATGCGGTTTGCTTTGCAGAAATCTCCCCACCCATCAATCCATGTTCTACCATTATTCCACAAAATAACCTTTCCAGGCCATTGCCTCCCCTCTGGAGAGAGGTAAGTTACCTTCCCCCGGATTGCAATCTTTTGCTCTTTCATCCAATCCTTTGGTATGTGCTGCAATAGAAAAAATGATAACGTAACTCAACTGGTAAAGGAAATCCTAACAGCTAAACAAGAATCTAATTAGAGCTCAACCAAGCTCTTACCACTAGTGGAAAATTGAACATGGACAAGTTACAAGCTAAACCAAACTTGCACAGGACTTTAATAGAGGACAGCGGTTGCTACCAATACGGCGGCGTACTTCACTTCTTTGTCCCCTTTTGCTATCAGATCAAGAAGTAGCCCCAAAACTAAAAGGTTGCAGGAGTAACTTGGAAACAGTATGTGTAAATAAGAATAAGGAAAATGCAAAGCAAGGACAGAAATCTAAAGGCAGATAAGGTGAGTGAAATATGTGTGGAATATTTACCAATAAATGCTCCATCCATATCCTGACCCTTGTGATGAAGTAGGGATTCTCTGAATGAACATACTTCTCAGGTTTAAGTTCAGCAGTTTTGACAGTATTGTTCTTGCCATAACTCCCCTCTGCCTTGAAACCAGCATCTGCTCTAAATCCACCTGAATCAAAAAGAAACTGCAGGTCATTATGTTGAAATATATGTGCAAATGCATTGAAAATAAAAACAATGTTAAAAGATTTCTGTTTCTACCCTTCTTTTCCCGACATCTTCTCTTTCTGAAAGGTTTTTCTTCTTCAACATCATAGCCATAATCATGGTCACTATTGTCATCATCCTCCTCCTCCCCCTCCTCTGGCACCCTCTCAGCCCCCTCCATTTCTGGCACCCTCTCCTCCATCTCCTCACATTCTTCCTTCTCACATTTAGATTTCCCAAATAATGAGAAATCAAATATATTATCTCCATTGTATCTAAATACCAACAAGTCTTCATGCTCAACAGAGTTATCCTTCACAAGTTCCTTCCAACCGTTCAAAAAAAACACACCATTCTCCTCTTTGTTAACCTCCACATGCCAAACTCTCCCAAGCCAACTTCTAAGTATCACCTTGTCAGGCAAAACTTTGCCTATGCTTGCAATAAAAGCAGTCGGGATTTTCTGCAAAGAAGATTGTTGCAGGTCATTCACAGATCAAAAAGGTATTGCTGTAAAATTTCTCCTCCAAATTTTACATGGTCACAACATCTCTAGCTCATACTAAGTCTCAGACACCATTGCCTTAATTGATTTCCGTGTTTTGTCATTTATTGTTTGTAAGGACACCATTTTGGCAACTAGTTTATGATCAAGGAGTAATGTAGGGCCTGAATCAACACTCTATCTCTATGCAGTAATTTTTTTGACAACCCAGAAACGTTTTCAAGTAAAATATCATCTTTGTTGCCCTTAAATCTACAATCAAATGAGCACAAGAGAAACTTTTTAGAAATAGTGAACTCCATTGCAAGTCACCCTATTCTGCTAGTAGTTTTGCCAACCCACAAATCACAGAGAGACAAACATTAATGTGTTATGATCCAAGCAAGATAACCCACAAGGCTAAAACAAACAAGAGTGAGGAAAAAAAATCCAGAACAAGAAAGAAAACTAAGAAAGTTCAAAGCTTGAGATACTGGTTACCATTTTCTCAAAGTTGCGCTCCTGGCTATAGATACTCAAAAAATTGGGGAACTTTTTGGACCTCCGAATCACCTTGCGAACTATCATCTTCTTGTGAGGTTTTGGGTGTCCTTGAGAGCCTCTGAAATCAGTGGTTTTCATCAGATAAGGAAGGATTTCGTGAGTTTAGTGGGTATTGCTCTTCTTCTACCCATACATAAACACAGGACTGTTTCGTCATACAAAATGACCAAATCACCCATCTCTGATTTACACTGTCCTCTGCAAAGCAAACGCCAATTGGAATGGATGATCCGTACTATACATATATACGTTCAACCTGACATGCATTTACGCAGTCCTCTGCAAAGCAAAACGGAATGGCCAATCTGGAGCATACACTCAACCACGACATGTACTTTTTACATATGCTCTGTTTATTAAACTTTGAAATAGGTTCAATCTGGAGCATAGATTACTCAAATTGCTCGATGGTCTCCAAACAGCCCCCATAACCCAGTTGCTGCACTTTTAACGTATGCTCTGTTTGTTAGACTTTGAAATATGTCGAATATGAAGCATAAATTACTCAAATTTGTCGAAGGTCTCGAAACAGCCCCCATGACCCAATTACTATTGGGAATTCAAGTGACTAGAGTCTCACATTGAATAAGTATAAGAAAGTTGACGGTTTTGGGTACAAGTTATGGTAACCAGACATGGCAGGTGTGACGCTCAAGCTCGAACAACTTGAGGAAGTTACATAAAATCCAATTGGGCACTCAACTTCAATAGCCGTTCGTGGAACAAGACGAGATTCACCTGCTGCGTATTTGGGCAAATCTCTTGGTTTCCTCATGACCATCCAGGTTCTTATTACATTAAAAAAAAAATTACATACTTTGAAATCTCCATCCCTTTGAGCCCTATTCATCATTTGATTGATCAATTACCGCCTTTGATAAAATCCCATTTGAGTCCTGTTTTGAAAATTCATTGTGATCCTGGTACTTTCTTTCTATAAATACTTTGATTTGGATTATTGGGTTTATGTGCAGCATATATAATTATGTGATCTTTTTTTGAGTAGTTTGTTGTTGCAGAGACAAAGAGGACCATAGTGACCCCTACAATGGCTGCCATGATCATGGAGGTGGTGATTGTCGTTATGACAAAAGCCGATGACAAAAACGTTTTCAATCCATGTTCAGACTCTAAAGCTCAGAAATCTGATGGGTTTACATTTGGTCTTGCATTTCGACCAAAGATTCCTTCTTTTTCAATCAGGTTCAACTAACACCTTGCGACAGCCGCCTCGCCCTTGCCGGAAAGAATGCTCAGCTCGCCGTGTTTAGGTCAGAGGTCGACGAGATTTCTCTCCTTGCCATCAATACCAGCACCTTTGATCCGGTATCAGTTACTTGCCTTTCAAGTTTCAATCTCACATATTGGTTTTTGGTCAGTAACACAGATGAATATGAGAGCGATAATGTTTTCAGGCCAAGGCTGGAGGATTTATGGCAGATTGGCAGTGTTCCCACGCCCAGTAGTTTTAGCATTATTTCCTTGCATGGTCTAGCCAGCGTGCGTTATTTTGTTGCATGATCTCCTTTGTAGGCTTCGGCCTAATCTTACATGTTGCTAGCATGGAATGGATTGAGTTGGTGGCCTGAGATTAGAGAAAACACAGCTGTTCTGTGAACATGTTGGGTTGTGAAATTCTCGGTTATTAAAAAAAATATTGTTGAATTTTTTTTTTAACAGTTTCTTGAATTTAAAGAGGGGACTTTACAAAACCTGTATTGGAAGAGCTCTGGGTATGATTCATGCTCTGGACACCCTTTTGTTTGCCTTAACAACCAAGACTGTGCAGTGGCTATCTCTCAATGTAAAGGGTGGGACTATTAATTGTGACTTGAACATACAGTTAGCATTTTCAGGAACAGACAAGTCACAAGAGTCTTCAAGCCCTCAACTCTTGGTATGAGGTCAGTAATCTCCGGCAATACTTCCTCTACGGCCTATTCTCTGACACCCATGATTCAATCACCAATCCATTTCACAAACTAATCTGAATAGTGTTGCCTGTGGAGATGTGTCTATGCAGCAAACTACACAGGCCAGAATTCACAGTCAAAAAAATGTGATACATAGCTCATTCAGTATGAAGCAGCATTACAGTTTTGGCTAAGTTCATCTTTGAATAGATTACCTGAATATGTTCTATACAAGGTTCCTGAAACAATGGTAAGGAAAACCAGATACAAGAAGTCTGCCTAGTATCTTTGACAAAATCTGCAGATCAACGCCTTTTCTATTGTACTTCACAAAATCTTCGTACTATCAAGTCGTACACAAATGCTCAATATACATACCTCAACTCCTCATTGACCAAAGTACTTTTGGCTTTCAAAATGAGTCATTGGCATCTTCAAGCATGAAGTTGTCCAATGACAGTAGCTAACTTCAGGTAAATTTGAGCCACTTTAGACTGTTTTAGCCTCTTTTCGCTGTTAACACATCATTATTACCCACGGGGCTTATCATTATTTTCTTCTTCAGATCCAACATTATTCATGCTGTCTAAGCCGCGCACTTCCATTTCATCACCAGTCGCATGATCAACCTCTGCTGCTTAAGGCTTCTGAAATTCATAGTATCCTCATCATCTGCAGCTGAATGAGACTTGAGTAGCAATGAAGGCTGGGAACCTGTATCAATATCCTCAGAATGGCAGCTTTCAGCCCCTAATAGTTCCACATCAGTTGGGTCTGTGTTACGAGTTTGGAGGAGATAATGAGCCACAGCTTAAATCCCAGCCTTACAACCTGAAAAGTCAGAAAAAAGGTTTGCATTGCTTCTGCTGTAAATGCTAAAAATGAACCTGTTAGGTCTATCTCTTGATCTTCAAATACTACACCAAGGAACTTATATCACTTGATAGCGGGTACACTATCAATTACAAAAGCATGAAACACACAAACCACAAAAAAGCATTGGCAAATCGCAACTGCAAAGATGAAACTGCAATAATCTGTAGACACCCACACACATGTATTATATATGAACATACACACATATATTCACTCTTGTGCATTGGTTTGTCTGTATATGCCATGCGCATGGAAGTTGGTCATGCATTAATCCTTTTACTCTTGAATGAGTTTGAGCAGGCACAACGAGATCCATGGTCATTGTTAAAATCAAGATTGATAATATTACGTAGTACAAAGAGAGCCCTTATATATGAGAATAGAGAAAAAGCCAAACATAGAAATGAAGGAAACTTAAAAATTAAGGAAACACCATAAGAACCTAAATAAACATAAATTAGGAAACTAAATTATAATAATATCTTCTAACACGCCCTCGCAAACTCAATATGGTAGCACAATATTGAGTTTGCAAATGAATATCTTTTACTGCAAGAAGCGACTTACTGATGGTCATTGATTGACAGTACCGGCAATGCAAGGACTGGGGCAATCTTCTGGGCAAGGTGCAGCGAGTGGCGTCAGCGAAAAATTCGCCGATGGGGGGAATCCGAGGGCAGAAAGTCTGAGGGTTTGCCGGAGTTAATGCACGGCTGAACCAAGGATGGACACACCTCTGGTGAGTGCATAGCGGGTGGAGGATTCGCCGGAGTTGATGCACAACTAAACCAAGGATGAACACACCGCTAGTGATTGCACAGTCAGTCGGAGGATTGCGATAGACACAAATAAGCAGCAAACTATTTTAATACAAGAGGGGTGGTTCAGAATGAGGGCCACCAGATAGTTCGCCAAAGTAAATGTACGGCCGAACCAAGGATGGACACACCGTTGGTGATTGCACAAAGGCGATGGTCGAGAATCATGGCCACCAGAGGGTTTGCCGGAGTTGATGCACAGGCGAACCAAGGATGGACACACTGCTGGTGATTGCATAGAGATGGAAGGACTTAGAAAATTAGGATTTCAAGAGAAATTTCCGTGATCCACAACATTAATATCGAAAAGGAGAAAACAAAGGTATTGATGATGCTACCACCGCTCTCAAAAGTCACCAAGAGCGGCGGTTGCACAACTGAAAAAACCATATTTTCTAAATTAAGGACACGAACCCTAGTGCTTCAATACAGTGTTAAAATAAAAGATTCATCATATCAATTTGATATATTGGTAGTAAAAAAGTCCCTTATATAGGGGTATAGAGGAAAAGTTAAACCTAGAAATTAAGAGAACTTAGAAATTAAGGAAACATCACAAGAACCTAAATAACATAAACTAGGAAACTAAATTATACTGATATATTCTAAGTTCTAACAGCCATAAATGAAGATAAAAATGTCTTAACCACCAACAAACTCGTGTTACACAGAGATTTGAACAAACCTTCTTATAAAGGGCACCGGTTGGTGCCAATCCTTTTGCCTTTCTGCAAAGACCGCAGCTGCAAATACCCCGACAGACAGGGCAAATCCATTCTGGGTTCTGGTTGACTTCTACGACATTCTCACCATATCTGCACAATACAGGAATATTAAACACAAACTGGTATTATCATCCATAATGACAAATTCATCATGGCATACCATGAGAGAGTGCTTTTTCTCGTAATAAAATGGAAAAGCCAAATGCTCAATGCTCCCGTCACTAGGAGTTGGCGAGTTAAAAAATGTAGGCCGTTTTTCAAAATTCAGAGGTGATTTCAATTTTATTAGTGGGTTTCTGGTGATCATAGAAGAAGTTCTATGCATCCATCTATTCTGGCGCCAATAAGAATGAGATGAGATACACGGTAGTACTCACTTCTATCGCTACATTTAATGAAATGGGGAGTGTCTCTGACTGTTGAAAAGAAGCTTTATTTAAGTGCTCAGAATGATTTTTCAAGCAATTTAAATCAGATAGAAGAGCTGAAAAACAATACTTATCAAGAAGTTTAAAAGAGTTAAGCATACATTAACAAGGACAGCCTACTTAATCAACACTCTATTCTGCCTTCTTCCTTGAAAACAAAAAAATGTATCAAAGAAGAAGAGAATTGTGATACTTCCACAAAATAATTATTACTTCCAGTCCAGTTGATGATAATCGAAAACTACCTCTTGTATAAGCAATGTCCACAAAACTGCCCTTGAGCCAAGTCGCATTTGTCGCAGTGTGTATGATGCCCAAGAGTTTTCTGCCTGCATTGACAGATTTCATCTCACTCTCAGGCATGCTTAATTGTAACAACACTACATTCAGTAATTGTAGAGCAAAGATCTTAAAGTAAATGGAATCATTAGAAACTGGGTAATTTCCACCAGACTGAAAATTCCTCAATTCATTCTAAAATTGGAAGTCGATTTATGTTAATGATACAAACTTGGAATTTCAAATAACCAATTAGGAACCTAACTCAGCTGGATTTTTATGACTAACCTATATTTACGTACGCTTTTCAGGTTAGAAAAGAACAACTATCCAAAATTTTAGATGCCATGACCAGCACTATTTTGGCATACTGAGCTACAGTAGTACACTCTTGGCAGAAGCAGCACAATTAAATCCAGTCAACAGATTTTGTATTAATTGAAGACATTTAGTTCCACCAACCCAAACAAGGCAATATGGCAACTTACTAGAACACTGCACTTGTGCATATACAAAGATTATAGAGAAATAGTTCATGTTTATTACACAGATTGGATGGATTTTTAAGTCATGCACTTTACTTAAGATGGGTCTGTTATGATCATAATTTACAGAGTTTAAGACAATGGTAACAGCTATATCTAGATTTACTAAAATTTCATAATCTACTGACCATATTTTCAGTACATTCTAAGGTTTCCCTACAATTATAACAAGTCAAAATACTAGCCATTGATAACATTATTATTTTTCGGGTTCATTACCGCAACATTCTTAAAGTCTTACAGTACACTTCATTTGCCTAAACATGGTAACATAAAAAAAGAGAGACTATTAGGTAACACATATTCAAACACCCAGAAATCAATCATGCCCCTACCCCCACAAAGCATCTAGGCACACAACATTTCGAATAATGCAAAACATTAAATACCTGCACTGATGGCAGGCTCTCTGTTGACTGAATCATAAATTCGCTTCCCCTCCTCATCGTTACCTGAGGACTCCCACTTCTTTTTGGTAGGCTTGTCCCTGTAATTAACTGGTTTTAGGGTCTCCAATCTAGCAGAAAACAAGAAAAACGGTCATGCTCATAAATCATTACATAAAGATGGCATTGGCAATGAAATGGAGTTCAATTTTACATTACCAAACACCAAATTTCGACTATTTTACAGGACATATAGCATAGTATAAATTGCAAAAGCAATAAACCTAACAAAACCGTACGTCTCCGCATCATGCTTGCTACTCATATTTGGATAAACCGAAAAGAAGTAGGGGCAAAAAAAGATTCCAACTTTTATCCTGTTTTCATTTCCTTTCCTCCATTTTGGACAGCCAAAGATGAATAAAACAAAATATATGTGGGCTTCTTATGGAGAGGTCAAAAATTGATGTTAAACCCTAAACAAAAAATAAAGCTAACATCTTTTCCTCTATTTTTCACCGATTAAACCGCACACACATCAACACAGACAAAATAATAATAATAAACAACAATGAAAAACAGAAACCCATCAGGATTCATAACAATACCTAGAAGAGCGCCTGGTGTGGGCGGAATCCAGCAGTTGATTCTGAGATTTCTTCCCAGATGAACCATTAATTCGGCCAGTTTTCTTGACAATATGGGGCTTAAGCTTGACAGAAAGGTCGAAAATGCCCAGCTTTTGCAGCTTCTCCTTGTTCTCTTTGATCCTTTGCTGTCGGGACTGCTCGTATCCCGAAACGGAAATACTAAATCCAAATCCTCCATTCTCTTCCCCTACCGTTATTAAGCGGTTTGTGTCGATTTCGCTGTCGTCGTGTTTGGTATCGTCGTCATCATCATGAGCTCTCTTGCTCCGTGTAGCCACCATTCTCTCAGAAAGGGAGGGAAAAACTTCGAGGGTTGAAAACTTTTGAGATGAATTTTGTATAGCCAATCCAAGGCTCCTAATAAAATGTCATTTCAATTATGAAAAATAATAACAACTTAGGGTCGGGTTGGGTTGGTGTAGAGTATAAAATTATTCTTTAATGATATTATAAGGTGTTTGGTAGTTTTTAAAAATCTCATGAGTCAGGATAATATAACTTTATACAAAACGAGATTAGTATAGACTGTATGATATTAAAATAGCTCTCTAACACGTTTTAATTTTATACGGAGTGCTTAAGATAAGAGGTAATACATCAAATGACAAAAAAACACTATTTTTTACAAAACAAAACCCTAGCAACTTGCCATTTTATATAATGTCCCTACTCTTTCAAAAAAAACACTTCTAGCCACGCTAGTCATAAAAATCTAACGATTTTTTATCTTTAAATTTTCATAAAAACTGATAAGAGTGAAAAATGATTAAAAAATAGTAATTGTTTTAGTTGAGGATAGTTTAGATATATTATTACATATCCTATACTATCATTTTATCTACCAATAAATCAAACATTGTATTGTATAAGAATTACATTATACAAACCTAATGCCAGAGTTTTCCCAAACACGAGATAGGATTACATTCACTTATCTTACGATTAACTTATACATTTGATAACAAAATTATACTATTCTATACGAAGCTCCAAACGAAACCTTAGTTTGTTATATTATTTGGAGTTGTGCAATTTATGTAAAGGTACACACCAGTCAATAGTCATTAGGGATGGCAAAAAAAACCGATCCGAGCACTACTCATAGGATACCCGATCCATTTAAAACCCGAAAACCGATCCTATAAGGTTTGGAAACGGTTTTGGTTTTGATTTTCATATCCGTTATGGTTTAGGGTCGGGTTTGGTTTTTGATGCCGGATTTAGGGTACCCGAACCGTTAATAAAATAAGTGAATTATAGTAATAATATTATATACCATCTATATATATAAAGATATATTATTAGGATGTTAAATTTTAACATGAACAAACATATTAAATAAAATAATATAATCGAATTACAAATTATATATTCAAAATATAACATGATAAGTCATATTATTTTTTAAGAAATTGAATTATACATTTATAGAAAAATTAAAAAAATTTAAAAGTTAAATGGTAAACGGGTACCTGATGGTAAATGGTTATGGAACGGTTTCGGTTTTGAAAATTTAAATGGTTTTTTAAACGGTTTTGGAATGGTTTTGGTATTGGGTACCTTAAATGGAAACGGTTTTGGTATTCACTAATTGAAAGGGTACCCGACCCGTTGCTATCCCTAATAGTCATCAGTCTTTCTCCAGGTACAAACATCTTCATTGTGATTTATACAAGTACCTCTATTTTTTAAGCACTTAAATCTGATCAAATGACTAAAATTAAAATTGAATCAGTACTTAGGGTTTAAAATTTTTTACCAAAAAAAGTCAGGATTTAATGTTCAAGTTTTAGTATTTGGGGTTTAAAATTTTGTACTTACCAAAAAAAAGAGGTTTAAAATGTATTGTTTAGGTTTTAATGTTTGCGATTTAGGTTTTACTATTCAAGATTAATATATCTACTTTGATCTCAAATATTTTAGAGTTAAGAGCTAAAAAAAATATGGATACTCATATAAATTCCAGCTGAGAGGGAAAGTGGCGGACAACTAAAAAAATGTTCTCCATGAATCCTCATGGTTCTTCAAGGATTTGAACAATACATCAAGAATATATATCACTATATCTATATCTACAAGAATTGAATTCTGAAACAAACTATCACAAAAGAACAACTAACGCCATGGACTCGATCCGCTAACCACAAAAAACCCAATCCATGGGTACTACTAAAGCAATTGGTATGCACAAAAGATGAATTATGTACAAGGTCTAAATGTACAACTTGGGCACTTAGAATTTGGCGAAGCAATTCCCTTTCCCGCATTCCAAAACAATGTGTATTCCATTGATTGATCATGTTCCCTGCTTCTATATAAGATGCATGAAAATACAGAGAAACAATAAATTTTAACGATTTGGATTAGATTATGACCTCCAGAGCCTCATGAACGCAGGAACGCAGAAATGTAACTTCTTTAAAGAGGTCCAACATGCATCTTCTGATGAATATCCAGCACAAGATCCCGAAGCTCGGGAAAAACTGATACCAGTAAGAGCTCAAGAATCCCGTATGAAAGTTGCTTTATGCAGATGGTAGACTGCAAATACAATTAAAACAAACAACATGGTTGACTAAAATGTTTAAAAAGCATATTACTAAAATAATTAAAATGTGCAAGAACAGCAGCAGGAGTAAGAAGGATAAGAGGCTCAACCTGAGTAAAATAATAAATGTCTTTCGCGCATCGCCTGTACTGCTTATGCCCAATCAAGCTAACCAGAGTAGTTGGAGCTCCATCTAATAAGAAAGCAAGAAAATTATTAGTTTGTTACCCCTGACGAGCTAAGACACCCAAAACAGTACTGCGGCAGGAGCAACATCAAAAACAGTAGAACAGATAGATGTTTCCTAGCTGTAGATGAGAAAATTTTACTTCTTCACAAAATATAAAAGCAAATCGATTGAGCGGAGCCAAAGATAGAGAAGGACAAAATAGAAAACAAAAAGCTGCAGAAGTAGCAAAATATTAACATTAACTTATTGTAGTAAAGAGATGCTTTTGTCACTCAAACAAACTAGAATACTGATGATACAAATCATGCCACAATCATTCTAACATTCACAAAAGTAAAAACTGATCAAGGAGTAACTGACACAACACACAAACATTCAGCTGCAAGGACACTGTCCCTTAAAGCAGACAGATTTTTACATTATCCTAGAACATAGAATTCCCAACTTCAAACCTATAACTGATATCCCTATTATACAACCATGCTATTTATTTTTGTTGGCATCCTCTGCGTAACATAGAGAACAGCAAATTTTAAGAATAACTCTGAAATATGATTGTTTTACCAAATACCTCGATGATAATGATGACAAAACTTTCAATTTTTTAGTGCACATACGTGCATGCACAAGAATAGTGTCCAGTCTTAACAGAATTTAACTCACCAAAGAGCATCTTCTTGACATCGCTTGCTCTACGAGCAGCCTCGAGTTGCTGCTCAAAAGAACCAGGTTTAGAGACCTTGTCGCTGCTTGTAGTCTGAAATGGTTGCTGACGAAGTTGAGGATCATCTTCCTTGTTCTGATGATCAATCCCAACTCTTGTAAAGAATGTGCCATCAGGCCAGAGAGCCTAAAGAAAATTCATAGTTAGAGCAGAATGTGCACATTGCTCTTGACCTTTCGAGTTTGCAAACACACACTCACACACAAGACAAACATTTAAGGTTGTCAACTCAATAATAGAAATCATATTTATCAAAGAGATGGATATCCGATCACTTTGGACTCCTGTAAGGAATGACACTAATGCTCACGGTTAAACAAAATAAAACATAAAAAAAACATGTAAGAAAAGTTTTGAGTGACTTTTATAAGTTCATGACTTACGTGAATTCAATGCCTAACAAGCAGTGTGTCAATCTGGGAACAGGGGTTGCAGAATATGAAGACTACAAGTTAAAACTTATAAAGAATTGTACCAAACATTCGAATGTCAAAAGATGCTCGACTCACCTTACCTAGTACCCAAAAGCCAAAACTAATAAATCTTTGTATTCTTGAAGCTCTTTCTATGTAATATTTTGTTATATATATAAATGTCAACAATTCAAATAACAGATGAACCAATTCAAGAATGTGTTTGCTGCATGCTCTGCACCTAGGCTCAGGGAGACCCCTCTCTAACTGCATCTTGAAACTTTCATAAGTTATCCAATCTTGAAAAGTTTTGAAATTCTAAAACAATAAAGACAGTGATCCAAAGATGAAAAATAAGGGGTTCACCCATACTCAGTCCTGTTCAACAGTTTCAGCTCAGCTAGGTCTTAAGCTTAACTTGAGAATCTATACATGTCAAAATGGAAATCACCAAAAAACCACAGTACCATAAGCCATATCCTCCAGCATGTTTTCCTAAATTTTTTTTCCAGTGACACCTCTTAAAAATTTTATTCCACCTCTCCTAAAGGTTAAATCTCCTCTTTAAGACCTTGAAAACCTCTCCTTGTCAAAACAGTATAGAAAATTATATCCCTAATCTCAACTATTATTCATCTTTCAGTAGCTTGAATCCTTGAGAAAAGCAATGAACTTTTAGAGCATAAATAAAATAATTGAGTCCAAAGCAATATCCCCTTGAATTGCTTCAAGCTATTGTGTGTTATTTATTAGTTCATTCTTACATATCCAACAAATTTAATAAAACTTTTCTCTAGCACACCAAGGCGAGTTCTTTTAGCATTGGATAACCACTGTAGTAAGAAGCTTTTGAAGTTAGTTTCAGTCAAGAAAGTTGGTGAATGGAAATTTCCCATTCGTGCAACACCACCTGGGAAATCTGTTTTTCATTCAAGAATAACAGCTTCAAATAATTCAGATTACTAACTGTCAGTCTGTCAGTTTCTCCTTAATCTTTCTTGTTACAAAGGCAAAAAAAGAAAGGCAGGGATGCAAATAAATCAATTGGTTCCAATAACTGGAAAAGTCCTTACATCTTGAATCCACCGAATGCCTTGAGCAATAGTTTCTTCTCTCCGAAGCAAATATATCTGCCTCAAGAGCCAATCATCAATTGCGTCTTCCATGACTAACTGTAGTATTTGCTTAGATATCCAAAACACTTGTCTTCTGCATCAACCAATGTACGAATGTGTTAAAGTCTAGACCAATAAAACAGAATTACAGCAGGAAGAGAAAACATGATAAGGGGGAGCAACATAAGAGTAAAAAATTCAGTAAGGGATTCATAATTGTTGGCTTAGGACCAAAAGAACTCCTTTTATAATAAGTTTCAATATAGAAAAATATTTAAATAAAAAACATACAGGAAAGGGACAGAGTAAAGATAATTTCAATCAAGCAGGACAAGAAAAGTGCAATCAAGAGAAAAAAATGGGTAAAAGAAAAAAGGTCGAGAGGATTGTTCAGACAAGATATGAAGGAACACCACAAGGATAGAAATTCAGGAAAGGGTCAGTAATTGTTGGCAAAGAGCATAAATGATTTCTTCTAAAATTAGTCTCACTACTGAAAATATTAGAGGGAAAAAAATGAATGGAAAAGTATGCCTGCCTACAATCTCTGGTCTTGGCAGAAGGAGCAATGCGAACACATACAGAGTCTATAACAACATATTTTTTAGAATGCAAATTTTTTTATTAAAGAGTACTAAGGAACAGGCGAACATGTGACACAGTCGTAGCGTTGCATGAGTACAACCTAGAGGGGACAACTTACAAGTACAATTCCTGGAAACAACCTCTCCACATATTATGTGGAGGTAAGATCTGAGTAATCTTGCCTGTCACCTACCTCGCCCATTGCGGAACACTTATGCACGGGAGTTGTTTACCAAAGATCACCAATGGGTTTCAAGTTACAAGGCAGATTAGCTAATGCTATTCGAAACCTTTAACATCCTTTTTACAGCTGCTAGCCAGCAAACCAAATTCAAAATGGAAATTATAAGAATGAAAAGGTAAAAGTTCGGTGTAGGTGTGGAAGTTAGAGGAGCAAGGGTGCTAAGAATCAACACTTTCATAAATCAACCCCAAGTGCCTATACCATACGATCGACATAAGTAGGGGCTCAAATATAGACTCTTTAAAGTTAAAAATTACTACAATCGTATTTCATAAAGTAGGGAGGAAGGAGGAATAAAAAAATTCCGTTTGAAGTCTCCACAAAATAACCTTCTTTACTTCAGAAGCTTCATGAGGAAAAAATGTTAGTAATTGAAATGCAACATCTATTGGTTGGTTAGAAAAGAAATATAATTTGTGGAAGCATATATAAAGAGTTAGATGTTTGACACAAACAAATAAGATATTTTGGTCTGGAATCAAGTGTCATGTGTAGTTTACAACAGTCTAGACAAGTAGGCGCAGCTGGTTATTGGTTCTCAATGTTGGGTCTATGACTATTCATTTAAAGTCAGAGTCGTAAGTAAGTTTCCCAATTAGTAAACATTGTCGTAAGTAGAACTAGGAGTCCTAGATAAATCGATATATCTGGGCTAGGAAACAAAAGAATATGTATAGCTATGTATTATTTACCTACCATAGAGAGTATTTTGAGAATACAATTGTCCTGGGTACTAGGTGCAGAGCATGCAGTAGAAACTCAATAAACTTCTTGTAAGTAGATTCTGATATTTTAAAACCTAAACAACTCCACCAGACCTTGCTAATTGATCCAGAGTTTAATTTTTTACAAGAAAACATGATTCTCCATCCAACGTCAAATACCTAAAGCATAGAACAATCAAACCAAAGTTTCTACCAAACAATAGGTATCAAAGCCCAAAATGGGGTTAACATTGTAAATATTTTTTCTTTTTTTGTTTCCTTTTTGTAATGATTTTTCATAGCAAATATTTCAGACTTAGTTATATAATGCAAAAATCAGCTCACCTTAGCCAGCCTCTTCTCTTCAGCTGAAAGACCTTATCAACAAGATTCAACAAAGGCACACTTACATTTGGCGGGGTCCACTGGAAGAAATTAAAATTGCAACATCCAATAATTAATGGGGTCTCTAAAAAGAAAATAAAACAAAATATCATGCTGTTCAACCAAACATAGCATAAAACCTAACATCAGTCTACAAATAAATCAAATTACTTACAAAAATTCTAGATGCCTCAATGCAAAGTGATATGCGACAACAAGCAATGTGACAGTAAATGAATAAAACATGAACAATAAAGATATATAATGATGAAATGAATATTTAATATAAAAAACATAATTGCATATCAACCAATATGTATACGTTCCTTACATGCTAACTGATTTTTGCTCCTTGCAAAAAAAAGCAAAAGAGAAAATCTATTAACAAGGGCACAGAGGCAATGCCATGCAACTACCCAAGTACGTCATCAGCAAGAGATTGGACCATTAGATTGACGAAAAATATTTTATCTGCATTAGAGTTTCCTCTAAACCAAGAGTAAGTAATAAGTTTCCTTGAATGGAATTAGCCATGTATCCTTAGTCAATCAAAGAGACGTTTAATTTCAACGAAGAAGAATGCCTTCGTTCACACAATAATTTATTCTGTGTCCTAGTTGACATAGCTAGGTCCTCTCCCACCATATGATTAACTGTAAAATTTGGTATCAGCTCTTGAAGCTGCAAATCATCCAGCTAGATCTCTTTCACTACATCACCAGGTTCTCTATCCCTAGAGCTTTTAGCCTTCCGCATAATACTCCTTGAGTTGCAATTTTCAAGCTACTCCTAACATTTATAATTTACTCAGTCAGACCTTCCAACAGTATTCCAACACCTGTTAATTTTACAAGAGGTTTTGCTACTAGGTTTCAAATGAGAACAAATTTCCACCTTGTTTTGGTTTCCCACAATTCAACCTTTATGAGCCTCGACTTTTTCATAACAATTTAAAACTATGTTACAGTACTTGTGAAAAAGGAACCAAGAGAGACTCTTATTTGAGTGAATAGCGTAAGTCAGTCTTCACCTCACACTTGAGTTAAACAAGGAGAGCTAGGTCATGCCTATACAATGTGGTACTAAAATAAAAACAAAGAAAACTATATACAACTATACAAGTCCTCCAGTCAGCTTCTACACTTGATTTGACAATGGATGGACACACCACTGGTGATTGCACAGCGGCAGAAGGACTTAAAAAATTAGGGTTTCTCACTTGGCTGTGATACCATGTGAAAAAGGAACCAAGAGAGATAAACTCTTATTTGGGTGAATATGTGTAAGTGAGTCTTCCTCACGCTTGAGTTATGTATATATACTGAACAAGGAGAGCTAGGTAATATTAGCTATACAATGTAGGACTAAAATAAAAACAAAGAAAGCTATGTACAACTATACAAAGGAAGCTATACGCTCATATATTAAACAATATTTAACCTTCTGCTCAACCAATCTGGGAAGGCCTTTGCCTATTAACAAACTCTAGTTTCTTTTTGTCATCCCTACCACTGCTCATATACA